>NC_034590.1:137050196-137066724 GCF_900095145.1 Mus pahari | reverse complement strand
TCTCTCTCTCTCTCTCTCTCTCTCTCTCTCTCTCTCTCTCTCTATATATATATATATATATATATATATATATATATATATATATATATATATATCAAGAGCAAAAAGCCTCAGTGTCACAGATTTTGAAATATCAAGCCCCAATAATTCTAAGTTACTTTACTCAACAATGCCACCATTAGGTAAGAGAACTGAATGGGGTCTCTTCACCTCCCCCAATCCCTGGTTTTGGACTAAAAATAAAAACTGATCTATAATTTACATATGCAAAATGACCCACGTTCTCTGTGAAGTTTGCGTTCTAGTAAACACGGGGCTTTATCATCATAAACCCAGTTTTAAAGGTCCCAAATGCTTCAGTATTTGTTTCCTGTAGAGAAATTGACTTTTAGTTTTTTTGAATACAATTCTGCATTATAGTCACATTATTTTAGTCAAAGTTGAGTATTAATATCACAAAGCTGTTATTAAGAATTAAGCTAAGGGGCTGAGGAGGTAGGTCAGTGGTTAAAAGCATTGGCTGTGTTCTTAAGGTTTGGTCTCCCGCACGGACACTGTGGCTCACAATTAACTCCAGTTCCCAAGAGCTCCAACACCCTCTCTGGCCTGTTAGGGTATTTCACACACATCAGTGCACATACATGCAGGCTAACTACCTATATATACAAAATAAAATAAACTAAGGAAAACATCACAATGCAGTATTTCCTGATCCGATAAAAGCATTCTGCTACATTTTTACAAACAGTATGCTCCAGTAAGAATATGATTTAGTACATAAAGCAGTGGGTGCTAATTATTTGGTTTTTGTGTCCTGTACCTGATGCTGTGCAGAGCCATCTGTGTGCGGCTATGAAGGTGAGTTCTGGCAAGTCAACAGTTATTGTATGCAAATAAATGTCTAGCCTTCTGTCAGACAGGACAGAAGGAAGGGAGGGAAACACCTGAAAAGATTACTTCCTCCTGTCACAAAGGTATAAAATGAAAGAGACTTCCTCCTGCCCAGGTATAATGAAAGGGCCATTTTTTCTTCCTTCTCTGTCTGAGACAGAGGAGTCAAGAGGGCAAGGAGCTGGGGGAGGTGAGGATTCTGTCAGAGTCGGCTGCTTCTCCGACAGGCTGGGAGTGGCCAGAAAAATCGGCTATCAAGGAGACTCCAGAGAAGCTTTGCAATTTTATGAGGTCCCATTTGTCGATTCTTGATCTTACAGCACAAGCCACTGCTGTTCTGTTTAGGAAGTTTTCCCCTGTGCCCATATCTTCCAGGCTTTTCCTCACTTTCTCCTCTATAAATTTCAGAGTCTCTGGTTTTATGTGGAGGTCNTTGATCCACTTAGACTTGAGCTTTGTACAAGGAGCTAAGAATGGATCAATTCCGCATTCTTCTACATGATAACCGCCAGGTGTGCCAGCACCATTTATTGAAAATGATGTCATTTTTCCCCTGGATGGTTTTAGCTCCCTTGTCAAAGATCAAGTGACCATAGGTGTGTGGATTCATTTCTGGATCTTCAATTCTGTTCCATTGATCTACCTGTCTGTCGCTGTATCAGTACCATGCAGTTTTTATCACAACTGCTCTGTAGTATAGCTTGAGGCCAGGCATGGTGATTCCCCCAGAGCTCATGTCTCTAGCTGCAAATGTAGCAGAAGATGACCTAATCGGCCATCACTGGGAAGAGAGGTCCCTTGGTCTTGTAAACTTTATATGACCCATACAGGGGAATGACAGGACCAAGAAGTGGGAGTGGGTGGGTAGGGGAGCAGGCTGGGGGGAGGGTATAGGGGACTTTTGGGATAGCATTTGAAATGTAAATGAAGAAAATATCTAATAAAATTAAAAAAAAAATAAAGGAGACTCTCTAACAGTCGCCAGGCTGCTGTGGTGGTCCTACCATAGCTTTACACCAGGCTAGGGGCCTCGGAGCTCTGTGACTACAGGTAAATACCTACAGCCTACCCTTCACCAAGAGAAGAGCAGAGCTGAGTGCTAACGTGGACCCCACAGTGGGTACCTCAGGAAGCCCGTCCCACGTTGTCACCTCTGTCCCCACTGCTATTCCCTTGCTTATGTGTTTCAGAGCCCTCCTAGCCTTACCCCACAGCAAGAACGCACGTACTAGGTGGCATTCTCGCACCAGCCTGCCCACATGCTTCCCGCCTGTCCCCGCTGCCTACTCTCTGTCATTCTGCCATGATCCACCCATAGACGAAGCACCAGGACCTTCCCAAGCAAGCACTTTCACCATCAATGATCTCATCCACCTTCATGGAACCCTGCAAAGCAGGTGTGACCACCTCTGCAGTTCACAGATGAGCTGACATCATGTACACGCACGCACAGCTTCCTTCTGCTGCTGCCCCGACGGTGGCGGATTGCACTGCACAGTCGGGCACGCTCTGTCCTGTGGCTTTCATGGAGGGAAAGAGGGTCTGGGCGAGGAAGTGGCGCTTCTAAAGCATGGGGAAGGTCACGTACGCACAGGCAGATTTTGGTAAAGAATTTTTCTTCCAACTTAAGGGAAAAAAACTTAATCTAATACAGTCACATTATTATATTAAAACTAAATACTAGGGGGGCTGAGAGATGGCTCAGCTGTTAAGAGCACTGATTGCTCTTCTGAAGGTCCTGAGTTCAAATCCCAGCAACCACATGGTGGCTCACAACCACCTGTAATGAGATCTGATGCCCTCTTCTGGTGCGTCTGAAGACAGCCACAATCTTAAATAAATCTTTGAAACAAAAACAAAACCACAACTAAGTATTAATCCCCCCCCCCAAAAAGCTTGTCCCTAAGAGGTAAATTGAGGGAAAGCATCTGAATGTCATGTCTTGACTCTGTAAAAACATTCTGCTAAATTTTACTTGTCAATATTGTGTTCTAGTAATGCTATTTTAGGGACTTGCATTTACTATTTCTTCGCCGAGTGAGGGTCATAGCGAATTTTTCTCTGGGAAAACTCGTCTCATTCCCAAGGGCCAAACACCATCTCTGGGTGCTGGAAGTGTAGCCCAGTGGTGGAGGCCTTACCTAGAATGCCCAAAGCTCCAGGTTCAATCCCTAGCAACGAAGAAGATAAACCCAGCCCCCAGCCTGCATGTCATGGCTAGCTTTTATGTCAACCTGACATCAGCAAGAGTCATCTGAGCTGGAGGCAACCTCATCCATTGTGGGTGGGGTCACCCCTGAGCTGGAGGTCCTGGCTTCTATAGGAGAGCAGGCTGAGCAAGTCATGGGGAGCAAGCCAGTAAGCAGCACCCCTCCATGGCCTCTGTATCAGGTCCTGCATCCAGTTTCCTGTCCAACTTGAGTTCCTGTCCTTAATTCCCTCAGCCATGGAATATTACCTGCAAGTGTAGGTAAAATAAGCCCTTTCTCTCCAAATTACTCTTGGTCATGGTGTTTCGTTACAGCAACAGAAACCTAAGCAAGACCCTCTTTCGCCATCTCCCAGTGTCCTCCAAGGCTGCTCCTCATCCTCTTACCTAATCGCCCACCAAGGCCCCCTGCAGCTTGCTCCCTCTCCCGCCATTGTCCTGCGAGTAGCTTGCACCTGCTCCCATCTGAGCAGACCCCTTATATCCACTCTGTATAAAAATCTGAGAGCTCTGTCCTCTCCATCTTGGACAGGGCCGTCCGTGTCTGAGGGCCTCAAGTATACAGGGCAAGTTCCATTCCAGCCCCCCTCAGGGAGCAGAACTCTCATATTTGTCTCCTTTCGAGGTGTTTGTGAACGCGCCAGGGACTCAGCTCATGGCCTCATTTCACAGCTGAGCAGGACTCTGGGCACAGAGAGGTGCCAGTAACCGACTTAGCTCTGTCATTCAAGGGGCTGGCACGCATCTCGGAACCTCCCACAAGTCCTCGGCCCCTGGACACTAACAAGCTCCCTCTGGCTTCTGTTAGAAGCTCATCTCCACACCCACCAGGAATCAGACCTCCTGGGGCCTGGCCCAACTTGGGCATCGGCAGTGTCAGACGCTCCTGAGTGGATTCTGTCCTGCAGCCAGGAGTGAGAACCACACAAAGTTCTCCCTGGCTTCTGAAGTCGAGCTGAGTTAAGACATAAACAACCCAAGCACCCTTGGGGCTTAGGTCACTTCAGGTGCCTTCCGGGTCAAGTACCTGAGCTGCAAAGAGAAGCATGTTAAGAAAACTGGGGGACCCAGGGACCCCCTGTTTCTTTCTCTGGTGACTGTTTTATTGGGCCATCCATGGTCAGTGCTGCCTATCTCCTGATTTTTATTTTTATTTTATTTTATTTTATTTTTTTGTCCTTAAAGAAGCTAACACAAAAGGAAGAGGAGGAGGAGGAAGAGGGGGGAGGGGAGAGGGGAAGAGGATGAGGAGGGNAGGAGGAGAAGAAGAAGAGGAGGAGGAGGAGGAGGAGGAGGAGGAAGAGGAGGGGAGGAGGAAGAAATTGTTATGTATATACAAAATGAAGCAATTTTAAATATCCTGGCAATGAACTCAAAACAATGCATTGGAGAAACAGTACATCACCCCTCCCCTGCTATGTTCCAGGCAACGACACCTGACACCCCTCTGTTCCAATGTCATCCCCATTTCGATCAGTTTCTTTTTCTTGTCCCCTCAGGGTTCACACGCTCAGGCTGTCCTTGAACTGTGTAGGTGACCTTGACCCTCTCCCCTTGCTTCTGGGCACAGCAGCACGCCTGGCGCTGCTGGGCTTTGTACACACTGGGCTGGCGCTCCACCAACTCACCTACATCCCAAGGCCTCCAGTTTATTTGACAGTGGCTTTCATCTTGCAAAGCCATTGAAGAAAAAAAAAAAAACACCATATAACTCGATATTTAAAAAGATCTAACTTGTTGCATATTAACTTGGTCATCCTTCACAATGGCTCTGGAGGCAGAGGCAGGAAGCTCTGGGTTCCAGGCCAGTCTGGTCTACAGAGCAAGTTCCAGGTCAGCCAGGGATATACAGAGAAACCCTGTCTTGAAAAACCAAAACAATAACAACAAAACCAAGGAATCAAACAAAAACTAGAACAACAACAAGGACAGCAGCCCAAACAACATCCCACATCCTCCTCGAGTGAGTAGCTTGCAGAACCTTTCTACTGAGCAGTGTTCATCCTTAAAGAGACAGGTTGAGAGCTCTCCTAGGGCCTAGGCTGTTTCTAGTGTACTGGAGATTTCCTCCTAAGCCTTAAACATTAGAATCCCTTCAGGCTGGTGATGGGGTGTGAGTGTGCATCTCCGGGTGTCTCTGGAGAACTGTGGGTACAGTTCCTTCTCATAGCACTAATGCTCCTTTACCCACCTTATCCAAGGGGGCCACAGGACTTGCAGAGCATAAGAGGGCAAGTCAACAAGGCTCTGGATCCCTGTTCCTTCTGTGGGGTGTATACCAGGCTCCACCCTGGGTGTAGGATTAGCAAGACCTGTTCATGAGACTTAATGGAAGGGCAGGCTTTCCCAGGAGAGGCCACCCAGCACTCAAGGGTGGGAGAAGGGTGTGTCTTGGTAGCAAAGGGGTGTGGTTCTTCTCAGGAGAGTATCAGAGGAAGGGGACACTATCTCACTGTCCTATCTTAAAGAAAGAAGCCTGTTTTGTTAAGGCCTTGAGCGGAGTCTCACTGGGTTTCCTTCCAATGGGCCTGCTGCCTTCCCCATTCATTCTTCTCACCAGATTAAAGGAAGAGATTTGGGTCTGTCTGGCTAAGATTTAAAACCAACATTTAGTTGTAGCATTTCTTTTTACTTTGGCAGCACTGGGGATTGAACCTAGGGCCTTACAAGCAAACACGCCACCTCGGAGCCATATCTCTGGCCTTTTGTTTACATTTTATTTTGACACAGGGTCTCCCAAATTGTCCAGGATGGCCTTAAATTCTATTGGTAGCCTAGACAGGCCTTCAATGTGTAATTCTCCGGCCCCAGTCTGGAATTACAGCCTGTGCCACCAGGCCTGGCTGGAACCAACATTTTAAAAAGTCAAATGGCAAAAATCACCTACAGGGCACAGAAATAAATAAGGGAATTAAAACCTTAAATGTTCACAAGGACTACCTTAAAGGCTGTGACTGAACAAAGGGAAGGGCCATTTATTTCTTCACATCTTAAAAAAGATGTACAGAAAGCACTGGGGCAGAAGTAGGGCCGACCACACTCCCAGAATCCCCAGCCCAGGTTCTACCCACAGTTCCAAGGAGTCCACTGAAACCAGACTGAATAAGCTTGACCAAAAGAGTCTGCCTCCACCCTCTGGCAGGCTTCTTAACAAGCAGCGAAAGGGACAAAGGAGGTCGCCTGGAGCCATAAAAAAACTTTCCAAATAGCCTGAGTACCCTCCTGAGGATAGCTGTTACCCTCTCTCGCACACTACACCGCACCCCTCTCTGCATCCAGAGTCACATTGATGACGTCATTGAAGCCCGCCTTCAGGAGAGAAAGCAGATACTGCCCCCTGCACGAGAAGTGGAACAGGAGTTAGCGCATGTGACACAGTCGGTCAAAACCACCTGCTTGTTTTACCCAAGTGGAGAGAGAGATCAAGTATGACTATCACTTGCAGAGCAAGCGACTCGGGAGAACAGGCAGGTAGAGAACACGCCACAGCTGGACCGATCGATGTGAGACCAGCAAGCGGCAGGGCCCACTTCGGTCCCACAATTCTGCCTTTTGCTGTGAAGCCTGTGCCCACTGTTAGAGCCAGCGCAGGGGGCTCTGAAGATGTGACTGACCAGGAAATCGGCTGGTCCACAAAGCAAGGGACAACGGGTCTACAGAGGCTCTATGTAGCATGACTCCTACCTCTTGTCACAGGTGGGTGGGTGAGGCACAGGACCCTAACACCTCCTTGAAGGAGGTGATGGCAATCATTTGATAGAAACGTCAAACACTCTTGGGATTGAGAAGAGGACAGAGGAAAGGGCTGGAGATGGCTCCATGGTCAAGAGCTTTTGCTGCTCTTCCAGAGGACTGGAGTTTTGGTTACTAGCATTCCTAGCAGGCATTTCACAACAGCTGCAGGGTATCCAGCACGCTCCTCTGGATTCTGGACTCTACATGTCTGCACTCACATCCACATACCCATAGACATACATAATCAAAACAAACAAACCGAACCAAGAAAGGAGATGATGAGAAATGATTTTAAAAAGGACAGAGAAATTCCATTGGATCCATCAGTGAACAGCGATGTAGAGTAGAGAGTCACAGGATGAAGAACCTGTATTCATAGACACAGGAAACGCTTTCAGGCCCAGAGAACAGGGCTTCAAGCAAAGCCCCGGGCTGGGGAATCAGGCCTAGGATGGAGCAGGCAGGCGCACTGCCCTCTTGCACAGTTGTCTGGCCTCTCATTCCCTCAAGCCCTGGGAAAATCCATGTGGTTTCCTCAGGAGTCAGGTCAGATGGTAACAGAAGCAGACAATGGTGTATGTCATAGTTGTCCTCAAAGAAAGGTTCAGAATTAAAAACAAAACAAAACAAAAAAACAGTTCTAAAGTTAAGGGGGAAAGTATTTGAGGAAACAGAAGAGCAGAAAAATCTTGCCAACCATCCCTAGCAGAACAAAACCATAACCTAGGGAGAAAAGGGAAGAGCAGGGAGACATTGTTTCCAGGGCCGAAGTCTGGCTTGTCACACAAAGCAGGGAACCAGCTGTGCGGGAATTTTGAAGTGAGCCGCTGAATGAATGAACCTTCCGAATTCAAGCATTTCTGCAGTTTTCCATCACTCTCCCTACAAGTCCCTAATTGTCACCGCAGCTTAAATTCACCACCCCTAGCAAAGATTCCTTTCCCAATGTCACAGTCTCCAGGGAATACCAAAGAATAATTCCCCAGAGGAACAGCCCTGTGTGTGTGTGGGGGGGGGGAGGGGGCTGAAATCCCTTTTACCATCTAGAAGGAGACTATTTTGGCTATTTCTCACAGTTACTCTAATGTATTGTAGGTTCCAGCTGCTATTTCCTGGTGCCCAGATAAGGTCCTAGCAGTGTCACCACAGGACAAATACCTACGGCTGCTCGTGTGACTGCTGAGGTTGTGTGTGCGGGGAGAAACATGGACTCACTGTGGGGACCAACAGAGGTGTCCAGCCCTAAAACTTATGCCATACCAGGGGCATCCCTCTCACACTGTCCCTGGGGCAGATCTGGAAGCCACCTAGAGCCTGGTACTAGCGGGAGAATCTGGTGGCGCGGGGCTTCTTCGTGTTTTGCAACTTTTTCCTGTAAGCTACATTGTTGGAATGGTTTTAAGGGCAAACTGTTCCTCCTCCCCCACTGGCCTCGACTTCCAGGTCTCCACCCTGCAGTGTTGTAAACACCAGTGCATCACCAGGCTGATTCACCCCCTGCAGGCAGAGCACCAGGGAGGGTACATGCTATGCAGACCCAGCAGGTACTGTGGTATCTGCCAGGGCACGGGATAACAAACCAGCCTTTATCTTCCCAGTTGGCAGGAGCAGGCAAACAGGCCACACCCCCAAAGTTTTCCCCAGCTGGAATACAACCCCCTAGCCCATCAAAAATACCGAACTAGAGAGAATCAGCTGTACCTTGGTAGGTCTCTGGACTTAGGCAGAGGTTGACCGATAACAGAGAAAGAAAATTTAAGAGCTGACAGACAACCATAGCATTACAAAGACATTAAGCACTAGGTTAGTGAGCCATTGGAAACGCTCGGCTTCTCTCCCTCCCCCTCATTTCAGCTTGTCCCTCTTCTTGTAGGAGACTCTAACCCACATCTGTGGCAGAGGAACAGCACACCTGGGACTAAGGGGCAGCGGATATGAGAGAAAGGCACTCGGAAGAGGGCAGGGATGGGAAACGAGGACTGGGTGTGCTTTAATCAATGTTTTCACAAAATGATTTGCAAAGCTGATGGGGTTTATCCACTCAACCAGATGTTATGTGAATAAATCCAGAAGCCATGGGATTCACCCTTGGTTCTAAATAACAAGAGCATTTGAATTTTTAAAATCCCTTTTCTTTTCTTCTCTCTCTCTTTTTGGTGTATGTATGTATGTGAGTGTGTATGTACACAGGTCAAGCAGGTATATTCCTCTCTCATTCTTCTCTCTCTCTCTCTCTCTCTCTCTCTCTCTCTCTCTCTCTCTCTCTGTATTCACTATGTAGCCGTGGATATTCTGGAGTTCACTATGTAGACCAGGCTGGCTTTGAACTCATACATATCCACCTGCCTCTCCTCTCAAGTGCCAGGATTAAAGGCTGCGCCACCCTGTCTGGCCCTACTATCTTTTGAGATAGGGTCTTTCCCTGAATTCTCTGATTGGTTACAATGATTGGCCAGCACTCTTCAGAGTCCACCTGCCTCTGCTCAAGCAATGCTAAAATTACAGATATCTACAGCCACCCACCCCTGGCTTTTCCGTGGGTGCTGGGGATCTGAGCTTAGGTCTCTGCTGCAGGCAGTTTACCCACTGAGACATTCCTCCAGCCTCAAAAAGGTATATTCAAAAATGCAAAAGATCACTTGGGAGAGAAAAACCCTTCTTCAGTGACATGAAGTCACAGAAAAAGAATGCAAGTGAACACAGGGCTTGAGGCTTTTAATAGCAAATCACATCTCTGAATGCTTATTTCCAGCCTGGCTCCTTAAATAAAGGTTTACGTGGTGAAGAAGTAATGAAGTCTACAACCTCTGACCCCAGAGGAGCTGTCAAGGATCATTCACGGCTGGCCTCCCATACAATGAAGCAGAGCCGGGACTTGAGAAGTTTAAAGTTCCGGCTAAGCTAAATCTTGCAAACACCGCTCCCAGACCCTTGGCAACGCTTTCCTGTCTGTAGTCTACTTTCTATCTTCTGATGAGAGAAGACTGAAGAATACTGCTTAGTTTGAGTTCCAGTTGTCACTGGTCCTAAGAACGGCTGGGATGAGGAATCTGGTCACCGTATTTTTAAAAATCCTCAAAATAGAAACATAATTTTTAAGTGGGGCGACCACTTGTCTGTAGAAAACTTCCTGCCGAGACCACTAGTGCTTAGACACAAATGGGCAACATATATTTTTAAAATGTCTGGTTTTAGTCTTTCTAATGAACCTCAGCCTCAAAGCTGAACCCAATCTTGTCTTCTAAACACGACCATATTTTGCATAAAGAATATGAAAATGAATGGGATAATGAACAGCTCACTCAGAATACATTTCACAGAGATGCCAAGAAAGGAAAAAAAAGAGAGAGAGAGAATCTTATATTGTTTGGCCTGAGAATGTCTATAGCAGTTTGAATTGATCCTCTAATATCTGATTTTCAGATCCTCAACCAAGTTTTTATTAGCAAAGTCTACTCAAGGGAACTTTAATAAAAATTTCCAGAAAAGAGAAAGAATTTCTAGCTTCCATGAATCTAAGACCTATGCTAATATTCTTCATGCCAGATCAACTCAAACAGCTTTTGACAGGAAAGAAGCCCAAAGCAGAGACTCGGCCCTTTGGTCAGTCCTTTCCTTCCCAGCCTATAGAAACCTCTCAGAGACTACACAAAGGAGAAGAACTGAAATTCTCTAGAACACAGGAAGAAGGCACAGCCTGGAGAAGGGGAGCTGTCCATGGATGGATGCCTCAAGCGCCCTGAAAGCCACTTAAGAGCAGAAGTGCAAACCGTTAAAAAAAAAAAAAAAAATGGCAATACTCACCATGGGAAGTCCCAGAGCAGAGGATTTCCGAAGCCTGGTGGCAAGGGCTGTGCTGGCTTTGTGCCAGCGCTTAGAGTCACCGCAGCAGAAATCTGCAGCCCAGGGTTTGTCTGCCTTGCCCCAGCACAGGAGCCCTTCCTTCTCTCCTCCTTCCTCCGCCCACAGAGGCTGGTACTCACTGGAAGGAATTGCCAGCCCAGCTGAGCTTCAGCCCTAATCTTGCTCACTTGAAACCTGATGCTTAACCCATTGTGACTGGGCGAGTCTTGGAGGAAAGCGTGTTTGGAAGGGGATGCTGGCAGCGGGTTAAGACCAAGCCCTGAGAGTTAATGCAGCAGGCAAGCCCTGAGCAGCGAGGAGGATCTTTCCCAGCCTCTCCAGGGGTGGGGATCAACTCCAGGGTTATGCTTAGCCACACTGGCAAGACTCCAAAACCCAGGGTCTTCTAGTTATAACTAGTGTTGGTATTTTGACAGTTACAAAACCCAAAACTACTTGGCCTTACCAAAACAAAACAGACGAACAAACAACAGCCCTGTCAAAGACCATTGCTATTAAGAAAAATTACTATATTTATGACCTTCGGTGTGGAATGAGCCTTCAATAAAAATTAATATCTAAGTTTTATTGAAAGGTGAACGCACAATCTAGTTAAATCCAATACATACACACAGCTAATGCTAGGAAGGAAGTGCATGGTACCATAAAGAGATATAAGGTATTAAAGAGATTAATTTGACTCAATGAAACAGTGCACAATAATATGCATTAAAAAATACATAAACACAACCGTCATTATGACCATTAAGAAACTTAACACATGGTAAAGAAAAAAACTATCACCATAATTCCTATCTTAAAGGACATCTTGTTTTTAACTATTCCACTTCTCAGGCATTAGTAAATTTGCCTGAAATAAATAAATAATATATTACTTATATATACAATAATAAGTATATCACAATACATTATATGTATGTGTGTGTGTGTGTGTGTCCCCATACATCTCTTGGTCTGTTTTGTCACGCCATCTTATCAGCTATTACATACATTGTCAGTGTCAACACAAGACAGTCTTGCCTTAGCCAGTGTGAGCTTGTATTTTGCCATCTGAGAAGAGGGAGGAGAGGCCAGCAACTGAAATAAAAGGAACCCCCCTCCGCCCCAGCTCCTACCTGTATTTTCATGTTAAGAAATTCGGTTTTACCCTTGGCTTTTTCTGACAGCCTGACGACAATTCTTATGGGAGAATACAAGGCTCAATAAGAACACGCAGGCAGCTAACACCCTATTACAAACAGAATCAAGAGGCCCTGGGAAGTCTCGGAATGTCCGAGAGTTTTCTAAGCAGTCTGAGCTCTGCTGGTGGGGCCAGGGTAACCAATGACGGGGCCGGGACTCACCATCATGAACACACTGTAGCTCAGCTGTGTCCTTTTCTAAAGATGTTCTCAGAAAACACCCAGCAATTGTAGGCAGGCTAGTCAATGTGGAGGAGTGTTTAAACTTGAAATTCCAGCTGCTAGGCTCGCAGTGGGCTCAGAGTCCTGTTTGAGAAATGCGCCTGCCCAGAAAAAATATTTACCCAACCTGGTGTGGGCTGTGGGTGCTGCAGCTAGCTTTGCCTGCTCTGCAGGAGTCCCGGGCTCCGGCTGCTTGACCTGGTCCTTATCAATGCTCTTTGTACCTCATGGGAGATCAGCATAGAGACAAAATCCACAGCCAGATCACTGAAGCCCTCTGACAGTGACTGAAGCCATTACAAAAGCTGTACACTTCAGCTCCTGTTTCTGTGAAATTACTCTTAGGAACAGGAGAAAAAGGGCAAAAGGAAGAAGTTCTCTGCATTGCCATCTTCCACGAGGGAAGGCGTGGCTACTTTCATTCCAAACACCCCAACAAAAAAAGGAAGAGTAACCAAGCTGCTGGAAATATGGCAAGGGGGATCGGGAAGTTGTCACAAAGATAAATTTAGAAGTTATTTTCCATGAAGGCTGGGCAGACTACAGACAGCATTAAAGCCAAGAGCTGTGTACCAAAATGTATGAAAACTTACTGAAACCCTAGGTTTGTCTGAAAAGGAAGGGAAAATGCTCAAAATAAGACCTGTTATGCGGTGGGGGGAGCCAGGAGGTGATGGTGCATGCCTTAAATCCCAGCACTCAGGAAGAAGCAGACATTGGCAGATCTTGAGTTTGAGGCCAGCCTGGTTTACAATGCAAGCTCTAGGACAGCCAGGGCTACAGAGAAACCCTGTCTTGAAAAACAAACAAACAAACAAACAACCCCCAAACAAACAAACCAATCCCCCAAACAAACCCCTAAACATCAAAAACCTGTAAGTACCCCCCACTCCTATTTCCCCACAAAATTTATGAAGTTTATCAAATTACTTTTTAAAAATGGAATTAAAAGCTCTTTTTATTTTATGTGTAGCTGTGTTTGCTGGCAGATATGCATGTACCACTTGTATGCCTGCTGCCCATAAAGGCCAGAGGAGGGCATCAGTCAGATCCCCTGGAGCTGGGGTTAGAGATGGTTGTGAGCTGTCATCTGAGTGTTGGGAACCAAACCCAGGTCCTCTGCAAGAGCAGCAAATGCTCTTCAACCGCTGAGCATCTCTCCAGCCACAACCATTCTTAGTGTTTAATGTAGTCAGTAATGTATGAGCAGTCATCGTAAGGAAGCAGACCTCTGAAGAAAGATACACTCATCTATCTACAAGAGGGAGGGGCCACAAAGGAGGGAAGGAAACTATTAGCAAGCACAGAGATGGTAACTGGCCAGAAAAGTCACTTAACCATCCTCACCCATCCGTTCCATTTAACTGTTAGGAGAGCAAGCTTGCTCTACCGTCTCAGCACCTGGCAGGGTTCCATAGGCACCAGAGCAGGGGCTCATGAGAGGGACAACAGGTCTGTCCTCTGACGTCTGACTTGCACTTTGTGTCTTAATCAACGTTCTTCTGAACCACATGTAAGAGCACATGCCTATGATCCCAGCGCTCAGGAGACGGAAGCAGGACTGAGTTCAAGGCCAACCTGGGAGACCCTGTCCCAAAAGAACCAGGAAACAATGCATGACAAAGTTCCCAGCTTGTCTTGTCTTTCCTTACATCTGTCTTGTGAAGAAGAGGGGACACGTGTTATTATCTTCATCTGACAAATCCACCACTTGGTATTCGACTTCTGAAGGAGTCCTAAGCTCTAATTAAAGTTGCACAACATTAATTAGTGTTTAGAGAGGTATCAATCAGGGTAGCCGTTTGCACCATGACTTGGGAACTTGGGCGAAGAAGAGCAGGCTGTCCCCATTCTGAAACCCTGAAGACACCCAGCCACTGTTCTCATCTGGGATCCTTGCTTACCGCCTAGCTAGTTACCGAGGAGTCAAGAGCAATCAATCTATGATGAAGCAAGCTCACGAGAGCAGATTCCAGTCACTAGGAACGTTCTGAATGAATGCATACAGACTGGGCCAGCAGACAAAATGGTAGAGCTGAAACTCTGCTGAGAAGAGACAGTCATGGCAGTGACTGATGCAGAGAGGGGCAGGCGCCAAGAAGGATGCTGTAGGTGGAAGGGGTATGGGCTAGGCTTGCCCAGGTCAGCAAGCAGAAGACCACCAACTCAATGCGAACCTCAGACACCAAATACTTCTGTGGTGTAAACTTATGCTCTATTTTAGCCTTCCCTGACCACACAGCAGACCCAGGCTTCCAGTGTATACAATCCCAGAGGGCAGAGATTCATGCCTGCCTTGTTCACCGCTCACTATATTGCCGGGCACACAGTAGGTACTCAGTAATTGCTGTGTTCTAGTACAGACTAGCGCATGGCACATAGTAGGTACTCAGTAACTGCTGCGTTCTGGCATAGTTTATTTCTTAAACTGGGTAGTACAGATAAATTTGCACACTCCTTACGTAATCTTTACCCCTACGCCAGGACTGTATCCTAAGAATTTACAAATCACGGCACCAACACACTCATTTTAGAATGCACCTTTTGTCTGTTCTATCTCAGGAACTTCGTGGAGAATATGGAGTACAGGAGGACTCAGGACCACCCCTTACCCAGCTAGAACCCTCAGCAGTATTAGCGTGTGGTCAACCTGTCTGATGGCAGCGGACTGTTGTTTAGTCTTGCAATGCTTCTTATTGGCCATTCCTCCTTGATTCATAAGAACATGAGAGGTGTTGCCTATTCATGTTCTATGAACCCCAAACAAACAGTTAGATTTAGGGAAAGGGTTGCGGGGGGGGCACGTTTAGGGGAAGGCTTCTTTAACGTTTCTATACAGCTACTCTGAAGCCTATGTATTATTGTGGCATGTGTAATGTGTGCACTAAGAGTTAATATCTAAGATGGGAGTAAAAGAACCTTAAGCCTGCTGACTGCCACCCCATCTAGTAAAGACAAGATCTCAGTGATGGGGGTTGGAGAGATGGCTCAATGGTTAAGAGCACTGACTGCTCTCCCAGAGAACCTGTGCTCAATTCCCAGCACCCACATGGCGGCTCTCAACTGTCTGTAACTTCAGATCCGATGCCCTCACAAAGACAAACATGCAGGCAATTATACACCAATGCATATAAAATAAAAAAATTATAAGATCACTCAGTGAATTAAGTTACTCAAAAAATACTGATATTAGGGAAATACAAAAATGTCTGGGCTCTGTTCACTACACCCCCCTTTCCATGACTAGTCCCATCAAATAAAACTCCTAAGAATTGGTTTTTAGCATCTAGACTGGTTGCCCATCACTCAGAGAGAGAGAGGTCCAAGTTGAATTGACTATGCCTTATGCTTATATCAACATTCAAGATTTTTACTTTTCTGTCCCAACACATCAACAGAACTTTGAGGTAAAGCAAAGTCTGGCCAGATGGCTCGGGGGTGGGGGTGAGGTGGGGGTTGGGGGGCTGAGGCAGTTACTGCCAAGCCTGGGCCATCTGAGCTCAATACCAGGAACTACACCATGGATAGTGAGCATTGAAAAAGATATCCTCTGATACCCCTCCCACTAAATGTGTGTGTTGTGTGCATGTGTGTTTGTGTGTGTATGTATTTGAAGGCGAGTGTTTCTAATGGATTAAAGAAGAAACAACTTTAACCAGATAGAAAACTGCCGTGAAATTCTACTTCTCTACGCTACTTACTATGACCTTTCAATTAGTAAAGAGAAATAAAGAAGCAGTTTGAACTGAGACATGCCCTGCCTCCTCTTTCTCCCTCTGAGCACACTTACCTGGGGCACGGCCATTAACTTTTGTGGTATAAGCCATGCTGGCTCAAATCCAAGGAAGGACACAGCAAACAGTGACAACTTGTGCGAATGTCATGCAGCAAGTTCCCGAAGGCTCTCCACCTGAAACGGTAAAGAGAGCCCCATCAGATGGCTAGAACAAACCTCCATGTCTGTGGATGGAGATGCCTACTAGCGGAGAAAACAGATTAGAAAGAAAAGAGACAGGCTGGGTGCTGCAGGAAGCCTGGTCCTAAAGTATCTAGAGCAATGACATACCCACAGACCCACTAGTGCCCAGGCCTTGAGAACGCTCAAAACAATCCACTCACGGGAGAGAAAAGTGACTGCCACACACCAACTGCTTAGGAAATGGGACACCTGACACATATCCCCTTCAGTATTCTTTACATTTTAAAATTAATGTAATAGATACATTATACATACATGTGCGCATGCACGCCCACACGCACATACATTCTGAAGCTCACTGCTTTTTTTTAAAAACTGGTCCAATAATTTCATGTACCCAACTGCAATCTATCTTTCTTTCTTTCTTTCTTTCTTTCTTTCTTTCTTTCTTTCTTTCTTTCTTTCTTTCTTTCTTTCTTTCTTTCTTTCTTCTTTCTTTCTTTCTTT
>NC_034590.1:137037182-137050101 GCF_900095145.1 Mus pahari | reverse complement strand
TTCTTTCTTTCTTTCTCTGGTTTTTCGAGACAGGGTTTCTCTGTGTAGCCCTGGCTGTCCTGGAACTCACTTTGTAGACCAGGCTGTCCTTGAACTCAGAAATCCACCTGCCTCTGCCTCCCAAGTGCTGGGATTAAAGGCGTGTGCCACCACTGCCTGGCCCACTTGCAATTTCAAAGCAGTTCTTGTGTCATATGTCCTATCCCTTAAAGATAAACTTTGTACAAATTCTTAAATATCAAATCTTTTTTTCCAGTCCCACTTTGCTAAAATACCAATCCAGTGCAATCAGTTCCTTCTTAAAACAAAACGACCCAAACCTTCCGAATCTCTCGATGCTCTGTTAGGCAAGCTTCAAATGACAGCATGACAGTAGTCGTAAACACCTGATACAATACGACACAGCACACTTCTGATTTTACAAGTTACCTCCGGTTACTGCACAGAGACACACAAGTAACAAACTTTGAAACAAACATGAAACAAGCTAGGTCCAGGGAAAGAAAGACTGTTCTAACCGATGCTTCTGAAAAATGCTTCTAAAAGACACTGGGCAAAGTAAGCAAATAATTATACCCAGAAACACTGCCTACCCATTGTTAACTCCAGACCTATAAAGCCAGAAGAAACACACCTCACAGGGAACTGGTGTCAGCCCAGAAGCTAAATGACTTCCCAGAAACAGGCATGCTAAAAGGGCAGCAGAAACATACGTCACCCGGTGCGGCCACTGCGATCCCGTAGATTTGTTGAGAATATGGTAAAATACTCAAGGCAAGTTGACTTTTAAGAACCAAGACAGGGCGGGCGAGAGGATTTAGAAAGTAAGAAACCTTGCTGCTAGCAAGCCTAAGGACCTGAGTTCAGTCCCAGGAGCCCACATCAAAAGCCAGGCGTGGTGGCTCAAATTATTATAGACCCAGTAACCCCTCCTGTGAGGTAGGAGGTGGAGACAGGAGAATGGGTAGAAGTTCATGGGCCACGTAGCCTGCAGCACGCAGGCCAGCAGAAGACAGGAAAGAGGCCCTGCCTCGATAGTGTGGAAGGAGAGAGTTGACCCCCAAGGGCAGTCTTCTGACTTCCACACATGCGTGCTCACACATTGAACACGCAACATGAATAAATGGAACCTTAAGATTAACAGTAAGCGTTCTGTGTCTGTGTCCACACCCGCTCACACAAACCAATGTGATACTAGCATGCATAATGCCGAGAACGGCCACCATTCATTAATCTCCAACTGCAGTTAGAATCAAATGTCACAGGCCTTGGTACAGCATGATTTTAAGTATCACCGATTTTGAAAAAAGATGCTACTGATCAAATCCTAAACCCAAATTTGTTTTCTTTCTTTCTTTCTTTCTTTCTTTCTTTCTTTCTTTCTTTCTTTCTTTCTTTCTTTCTTTCTTTCTTTCTTTCTTTCTTTCGTGCATTTGTGCATTTAATTGAAACCCAGAAGTAAGTGAACCAGGATGTCCACAACCACCAGTGATCGTCCCTGGCTGAAGATGTGATGCTACTGCTGGCTCCTTTGTTACTTCCTCTATCATCATCATCACCACCACCATCATCACATCAACATCCCCATCCCCATCATCATCATCATCATGTTATTTCTGTCAGTGAAATGAGCCAATTCAAGCCAAATTAGAATATATTAAAGGCAAGTTTATTGGGAAACTGCTATCGGACCAGCAAGTTCTCTGGCTCTAAGAAAGGAGGCCAGGGAAGTCGCCATGGGGGGAGCAGGAGAAGAGAGAGAGAAAGGGTGCATGCGCAGAGATAAGAAAAGGAGAAGGAGAGGGCAGGAGACCAAAATGTCTGGATGATACAGGGCAGAGACTTTGGGGGAAGGGCAGCTCAGACCCTGAGCTGGAAAGGTCAGGGTTGGGGGCAGGGTATGCCAGGTAAGGACTGAGGGATGCTGGGAGAACCTGGAGGCCTGGTCTACCTTTTTTTTTTTTTTAAGTAGAGAATAGAGTTTATTCAGGGCATGGGGAGGGGAGCTGAGAAGGTAGGAGAGACAGAGAAAGGCAGAGAGAGAGAGAGAGAGAGAGAGAGAGAGAGAGAGAGAGAGAGAGAGAGAGAGGAATGGGGGAAAGAGGGAGAGCAGGAGTGGGAGGACAGAGCTAGAGCAAGTATTCTAGAGCCCAGGTCTGCTTTGATATATAAAGTATACACCTCAGTACCTTGTGGTCTGAAACCAAACAATCACCGTGCTCCTGCCCCTGCCCCTGCCCCTGCCCCTGCCCCTCCTCCTCAATAAAAATAAACCAGTGTCTGGAATCACCTTGTCATTTGGGCTTTATTTGCTTTGAAAAGGGAGATGCAAGAATACAAATCCCATGTGACAGGCAACTGTCAGGCTACCTCCTGAAGACCCAGCACGTCCCTAATCCCTGTAAGAATGAAGAGAAAGGTGGCTGTTGACTGTGATCACACAGGGCATGAACCTTGCTCCTTAACTAGTGACATTCTCACTGTTCGTAGCATTCTGTGGTTAGGCTGTTTCTGGGGGGCATGCCCACCTGCACGCTCTTCCAATAACAGCAGAGTGCTGTGCTCAGAGACCAGATCCTGTGCCTTCCACTCCCTGCTGGTTCCCAGCTTCTACACACCCTGGAGGATGGCTCTAATCTCTCTGTGCTTCCTGGGAAACAGGCCCTGAGCTTGCAAGGCAGTGAACTGTGCACAGTGAGAGCTGGCTGGGTTAGAAGGCAGGCTTTGGGGACAGAGGGAACATTAGCTTTCCAGAACAGAAGTGACTATGGATGTCTGCCAGGTCCGGCTTTATAAAAAAGAATGTAAGGCCTGGGGAGACCGGAGGGAGGAGAGGGGAAGGAGGGAGTCAGGGAAGAAGCCAAGCTTCTGGACTTGTCACCGTGTCATACTTTTAAAGGCTACTGCACAAAAACCAACCAAAGAAAAAACACCTCAGCCAGAACCCTGTTTTCTAGCCTAGGCGGCCTCGAAGGTTTGTACTCTTGTGTCAATCCCGAGTGGCTTGTAAATACCACCATTTAACCTGTTGAGGGCAAACAGAAGACAAGAAGAGACAAGCTGTGGGTGTTAGGAGTGAATGAAGTATGTGTCAAGGTATTTGAATGGAGAGGAGCCCAGAATCTTCCTAGCCAAGCTTCATAAACTTTGGCCCAACACTCATATTCATATTCTCTCTCTCTCTCTCTCTCTCTCTCTCTCTCTCTCTCTCTCTCCTCCTCCTCCTCCTCCTCCTCCTCCTCTTCCTCCTCCTCTTCTTCCTCCTCCTCTTCTTCCCTCTCTCTTCTCCTCCCTCTCTCCCTCTCCCTCTCTTTTTCTCTCCTGAGCCTGTCTTACCTGGAAGATCTTTATCTCAGATCCAAATTGGTCTCTCCCACCCTCTCCTAAAACAGAACAATACAATAAAAAGAAGGAAGCCTAAAATTAGGCGCTACAAACATGTCCCAGATTAAATAACGAGGCACTCGTCACGGGATGCGGAGACTGGCAGTGTCTGTGTTGAGAACAGCTGTAAATTGGGGAGTCATCTCTCCCAGGTGTTACCCCACCTGACAGGTGGCCTGCGACTGTAAGGACTAATGAAATGCTGAGTCTTAGATCAGCCCATTGAAGAAAGCAGAGAACATGGCCACGGCCCTCTCCTTCATTACAGAGGAATTAAAGCATTGCTTTTCTCTCTCAGAGGGAAGGGCCGACCACTAACTCTTAGGAGGTGCAACTGTGGCTCAATTCTGTTCCTTACAGAAAAGCAGATCTTTTGGTTGGGGGGGTGGGGAGAAATGCTTCAATAGAGAAAATAAAGACTGCACCTTCTCGCCTTATTTCCAGAGACTGGAGTGGTTCAAGTGTAGTTCAGTGAAGAAGATAAATGCTGCCCGGGTTGACCTCACAAATAGTTGACATCAGCTGAAGTGAAACAGTTCATGGGAGAGGGAGGGGGAGGGGGAGGGGGAAGGGGAAATGAGAAGGGGAGGGGGAGGGGAGGGGAGGGGGAGAGGGGCAGGCAGGATTAGCTCTGTAAAGTATCAGTGTCACCAAGTTGCTTAGGACCATGATGGATGGATGCAGCTAACCTGATTTCACCCCTTGCTAGGACTTCTTAAGGCTGAAATCAGAGACATCACCTACTGTAAGACATACCATTTAATGCTGACGATCTGAAACCATATTTTCTATTAAATGATGATAAAATGATAGCCAGGACAGGAGAGATGGCTCAGAGGTTAAGTTTACTGGATGTTCTTCCAGAGGGCACAGGTTTGATTCCCAGTACCCATACAATGGCTCACAATCATCTATAATTTTAGTCCTAGGGGATCCAACACCCTCTTCTGGCCTCTGTGGGTACTGCATGCATGTGGTACACAGTCATACATGCAAATAAAACATCCACACATAAAAATAAACAAAAAGTTAAAAGATAAAATGCTTACTACATGGGACTCGTGAGGGTAATGCTTGTGGAACAGCAGTGTTTAGAAAGTTAAGGTCCTGAGTTTGATTCTCAGCACCATAAGAAAAAGAGGAGGAGGAGGGAGAGGAAGAGGGAGAGGAAGAGGGAGAGAAGGAAAGAGAGGAGGGAAAGGAGGAGGGAAAGGAGGAGGAAGAGGAGGAGAGAGGAGAGGAAGAGGGAGGGAAGGGCAGAGGGAGAGAAGGAGGGAGAGAAGGAGGGAGAGGAGAAGGAGGGAAAGGAGGAGGGAGAGGAGGAGGGAGGAGAGGAAGAAGAGAGGAGAGGAAAAGGGAGAGGAGGAGGACAGAAGGGAAAGTAGGAAAGGAGGAGGGAGAGGAGGAGGGAGGAGAGTAAGAGAGAGAGAGGAAGGGGAGAGGAGGAGGAAGAGGGATTGTGTTTACTCTAAGACATATTCTTGTTTCAAGTGTTAAAATCTGAAAGAAACTGGTGCCATTATGCTACATTCTGGACAGTTTTAATTAAAATACACTTATCACCTTGTTTACCTCTCCTAAGAACCTGTAAAATGCTAAAAATCCATTCCTTTACAAAGTAGCAGAGGCTTGGGACGTACCCAGGTCACACAGTTGCAGGACCTGATCAGGTACAGCAGAGCCTGCCTCTCCCTTAAGAGATTAGCAGAAAGAGCCATAAAGGCTTTCCCACAAGGGAACGTGCATGTACCAACACGGGATGCCCCTTTCAAACCCTGCACCAGGATACACAGGCTCCGTGAATGGATGCCTTGACTCATTCTGCCTCTAGACAGAAAGGGCTGCGAACGAAGCGAGACGGCAACACAGCCTAAGGAGACTCAAAGAGGAGGAAGCAGACTACCAAAAGCAACCGGGCACACAGATGCGTAAAGGCTTCTGCTCTAATTTTAAAAAGTGCACAGCTCAATGATTCAAGTCAGTTTTCAACCAAGCCTGAAAACCTAACCTGCGTCACACTGCATACAACTGCCTACAGATCCCTGCAGAACTGTGCAAAGGCTGTCGACAATCAAATTAACAGCAACGATTAAAAGTATGCCAGAGCGTGGCCACAGTTCAGAATCAGATTCTCTCCCAGGGGTTTCCTGGACTTACTGGCTTCCCTGCATCTGGGAGGAGGCATAGTTAACTGGCCCTTCCTTGTTTTCAGTATGCTCCAATCTCATGTGGCCCCTTCATCTATAGCAGATAGTTTTCTTTGTGTGGGAGAGGGAGGGAAAGAGGGAAAAGAGGTGGGGGGGGGGAGAGAGACAGGGAAGAAAGAGGGGGGAGAGACCGGGACAGGGAGAGAGATCTTTACTATGGATCAAGATGTAAATGACCTAGACACTGGCTTTCATTTTTAATGTAGAAAGAAGGCTGGGGCTTGATTATTGGGGTATTTTATGCTATGTTTGTTGACACAGCTATGTGTTTATCACAGAAACCAACTAAAATGCAGACACTAAGGAAAAAACAAAGTAAGCACCAGTGGACAAGTTTAATCTTCCATTCACTCACCCATCCACCCACCCATCCATCCATCCACTCACCCATCTACCCACCCATCCATCCATCCACTCACCCATCCATCCATCCACTCACCCATCCACCCACCCATCCATCCACTCACCCACCCATCCATCCATTCACTCACCCATCCATCCATCCACTCACCCACCTACCCACCCATCCATCCATCCATCCACTCACCCATCCACTCACCCATCCACTCATCCATCCATCCATCCATCCATCCATCCATCCATCCATCCATCCATCCACCTACCCATTCATCCATCTACCCAGACATCCATCCATCCATCCATCTATACATCCACCAATCCACCCATTCATTCCATGTTTGAACATCATAAGCCAGTCTGATTCTGAACTGAGCAAAGGCGACACCCACCCACCCATCTTCTCTGAGGTAAGCTAGCTGGAGATCTGTGCTTTGGGAACAGAGAAAAATGTAGGTTCCTAGTATACTTGGTGATCAGCTGCACCAAAAGCTCACTTTTCTGCCTCCCTGACTTGAAAAGTTCCCACGATAACATCTGCTGCCTTGTGTACTTTGTCTCACGGGGCTGTGGGTGTGCCGAACCCACTCAGAGAGCCCCATTGCTCATCCACATCCACCCGACATCACAAAAGGACACCAGTATCCTTCTCAGCGCGTGTAGGATCAGTGGGCAGGTCAACACCACCTGGGAGCCCCCAGATGTTTTCAGAGCCCCGCCCTGGCTCCACTCCAGCTGGGTTGCTGGGCAGGCACGGCTTCCTGGTATGTGTAATAAGAACTAACGCTTGTGCAGTTTCTTTCCAGGAAACTTTCTGGTGAAAGTTCATCTGATAGGGATGACCAACTGTGCTCCTGCCTCCGTAAGTAACAGACTACGGAGAGCAGGCAGGTGAAAGTCAGGAGCAGGCATGCAGCTCCTCTGCCTTCACGAACACCTCTCTACTTCTCGTTGACTTGGAGGAAACCATCCCCAAACCTCGGGTCAAGCACAGTGACATGGCATCTTCTGACCTGTGTTGGTCCCTCTGCAGTTGTCTTGGGGAAAACAATTCTAAGGGAAACTAAACTTTGATTTATAAGTATGGCCAGATCACTGGTGTCTTGCTCCTGCTGACAAAGAATTCTGTCTGGCAGTGGTTCATGAGTTAAAGTATCAGTATTGTTTCCTCGTCAGAGGTTAAAAACAAGACTACCAGCACAGATGTAAGCGAACCCAGCTTGTGTATTTGGAAAGACTCTGTGTGTGTGTGTGTGTGTGTGTGTGTGTGTGTGTATGCCCTGTTTAAATGATGTAAAATGTTCTTATTTACTGCTCTAAGAGAAAGGTTCCCCTCTATTTCCTCTAGGACTATATTCTCCAGTGACTCTAAGATTACCCCTCACCTGATTCATACTATTACTGGAGCTGCCATCACTAAGTAGAGACCAGTCACAAAGCTTAAAATGGCATTTATTAGAGTAGAGTTCCCAAAACAGCAGTAGCAGTGTATTTGGTTCCCCGCCACCCAGAATTTTGTAAAAGACACTGCAGTTTAGTGTTTTCATGGGACTCCTGAGTGTGCAAATGAGTGAGTCTCTGAGTCTTGTGCCTGCTCTCGGGCTCTTTCTCTTCAGTTTGTGTAGGCCAACTCCAGTGTGACAGTTTTTGTTTTATCTTATTGCGCTTCATTTTGTTCTATTTTAGTAATACTGTGAGATGCCTGTTCTTTTCTAATGAGAGACAGAGAGGGAGTGGATCCGGATGGGAGGGGAGGTGTGGAGGACCCGGGAGGAGTAGAGGGAGGGGGAGACCATATTCAGAATGTATTATGTGAGAAAGTATCTATGTTCAATAAAAGGGGTGGGCATGGTCTCTGAGGGCCATGCCTAGCAGCAGTCTGTCCTTTAACAAGCTTCCAGGAGACCCCGGATGTACAGAGGAGGTTTCTAACATCACAACTTGCCAGGAAGATTGATCCAGATGAAACTAAGTTCCAAGACACCAGGAGCCAGAAAGGGTCCAGGATCTTAATGCAATGCTTCCCAGTGATTCAGAAGCTATTCCGAGGAAGCCTGGCTTTTGGTGGTTTCTTTAAACCAATATTAGACCTTACAGCATGTGGTATCAGACAGCATGGGATGCTACAGGCTAAATTAAACAGGTTCATGCTTGTGCTTTTGAGGCTTACAGGCCTTAAAAAGTGATGCACTATGAGGGGAAGGACACTGGATCTTCTTTGGAAGTCACAAAGAAGAATACACCAAAGCTACCACTAGCCTCCGGGTTCAGAAAGGTTTGGTTACGCTAGACAGAAATCTCATGTGTGTGTGTGTGTGTGTGTGTGTGTGTGTGTGTGTTCAAAGAACAAACAAGCTTCTATTTATTTAGGGTTAATGTAACAGAGGCTAAGTGCCTGAGAGGCACTTTATAAAGTGTTACTTGGTGAACGCTCTCAGCGTGAAAGGACCAGTACAGATGTCAAGCAAGGCTGAACTAGAGGAGAGCTCTAATGAGCCATCACCCCACAACCCCCACACTAACAAGTCACATCCTTGGTGCAGTGGGCGGCAGAGAAACAGGTCTGCTTCTGTCCTAGTGTAGTTACCAGGGAAGACTATAGGAGGCTCTTCTAATTCAAGACATAGAAAAGACCCAGAAAATACTGACCACAAAACAAAACAAAACAAAACCTGGAAACAGGAACTAGAAAAGATATTTGTGTCCCAGTGCTCCCTGCAGAATTAATTGGTCACAATACCCAGCAGGTGGCAACCCAGAACACTGATAGGTGAGTGCACACAGGGTCTCCACACACAGCACAGAGTGCTCAGTCTTCAGCAAAGACAATCCTGTCAAACACTGATAAACGATCGCTAAGCATCTCACGGGGCAGAGAAACCAACCGTGAGAGCGTGTGCTTCCTACAGCTTCCCGGCTCTTCCCTGTGCTTGTATATGCGCGTGTTTATCTCCAAAGGTTACTTTCTAATGTGTAACACTGTAGCTGGGCATGGTGGTACAAATCTTTAATCCCAATATGTGGAGGCAGAGACAGAGGTAGGCAGATCTCTGGGTTCAAGGCCAGTCTGCTCTACAGAGTAAGTTCTAGGCCAGCCAGGGCTACACAGAGAAACCCTGTCTCAAAAGACCAAATAGAAATACACACACACACACACACACACACACACACACACACACACACAAGCACACATGTACGATTGTGCACGTCCCCCAAACCACTATAATACAAGCAATTTGAGACAATAACTATTTCTCTTATTACCTGCTGCACAGCATTCTTTCATATTTGTTCCGTATTGTTCGACCTGCCTAGATCACTATTTAGAATATCTTAACATTGCAACATTTTGACAGAGATAATTTGACAGAGTGCTTTGTGTACTTTCCCAGTAACTTCCTATAAATAAATTCCAAGAGGTAGGTGAGCAAGAAAAAGAAGACGAAGCCTGTTTATGTCCTACAAATATGGCTAGCAAGAACATGGGAGGGAAATGTGTAACAGACCGACCATTCCCAGTTTTATTGCTTTGCATACACTGAACACATCCACCAAATGACACACCAAAAATCTCTCTGTGGACAGCAAATGTGCTTTGGGTAGGTGTGGAGCTGACATCAAATCTGAGCCGTTCAACAGCGGCTCCTGCGTTTTCTCTTGCTCTTCTTGGCTTAGTACTTCTGATCTCAGGAGCTCAGTTCCTGCAGACAGCAGACACTGGGGGAAAGTAACCAAGAATGGTTTCAACTTTTCATCCTGGGTTAGGCCGAGCACCCATTACCCACTGCCCTACCCCAAGCTTGGCATGTACCAATCAGGCTGACTGAAGCACATGGCAGAAGAACACTTTCAGTCAAAAACGTAGCTGGACTCAAGGAACCTTCTAGAACCGCCTCTTAACACCTCCAAACAAATGCCAGCAAGCTACAAATGAAGTTCTTATCAGTGCTGTGCTGTAATGTCAGAATCTCAAATTAGTGTGTGTGTGTGTGTGTGTGTGTGTGTGTGTGTGTAGCACACAGAGGTTAATACAGCCAAATGTAAGTTACATACATTAATAAAAAATAAGTTTAAAAGTTCGAAGCCATAAAATTAAAAATTCCTCTTTTTTTTTTTTTTAATGAAGAAGGAAAGGACAGGGAGCACTGGAAAAAGTATTGTATATTAACATACATACTTTTTATCGGAGGTGGCCTTACAGATGCACAAATGCATTCCTGAAGCACAGACATGCGTACCAGATGTAAACGCTGAGTGAACAGAACCTCTCCGGGTCGCTGAAATTACTTGGAGGGCAGAGAACATCCAAATTACTGCCTCTGTACTTGAGGAGATTGGCGGGGTGGAAACAGTCTCACGAGCTAGTCAGAAGCATCCCTGGTCTTGTTCAGGAGAGTAAAGGAGACGGTTCATAATCCCATCCCACCCCCAGGATGGAGGCAGACGGGAAAGGGACCTTACTCACTTCCTCTTTATCTTGTCCTCTGGCCCGAATTCCTGTCCTCATGGCCCCTGAGGAGCTAGCTCTGGAAATTCCACTCCTAAATGTTCGCATGAGCAGGCACATTAAAGTCCTTGGGAACCCAGGTGGTTTCTCTTGCTCCCCAGTACCTCCAACTCATCACAGCCATGCTCAAAGCTGGAGCCACTGATGCCACTGTAACTCAGGCAAGGAGCAGGAGCATCCAGGGTCAGAGCTGGATGAAGCACCCACATCTGGACGACTTGTGCCACACAGGTTTGGGGTCCGACAGGGCGTTCCTGGACCAAACCCACCCTCTGCAGGTCCATTCGTGTCGTGGCTGTTACTACAGACCTTTATAAGTTCACTAAGTTGCTGTCTCCTCTGTCTCCTCACTTAATTTTCTCCTGGGTCTTGAGACAAAGTGACCAGAACACTTACAGTGTAAGGGAGAGACTCTGAAGATTGTTAAGATGATAAATAAATGGGTTGTTAAGAATAACAGACATAGTCTGAACTCAGGTATGTTGAGACATAATTTCTGTACTTTTTGTTTGTTTGTTTTGTTTTGTTTTTCAAGACAGGGTTTCTCTGTATAGCCCTGGCTGTCCTGGAACTCACTCTGTAGACCAGGCTGTCCTGGAACTCACACTGTAGACCAGGCTGACCTCGAACTCAGAAATTCACCTGCCTCTGCCTCCCAAGTGCTGGGATTAAAGGCATGCGCCACCACACAATACCGCTCCATTTCTTGTCTACATTTTTGAGTTTTGTATGAGAAGGTAAATTATAAGATGTATATAAGATGAAATTTACATTTAAAGACAAGTTCTAATGTGGAGTGGGTTAGCCTCTAGCTCACTATGTAGCTGAGGGTGTCCAATTTCTCATCCTCCTGCCTCTACCTCCTGCTAGGATCATAGGTGTACACCACCAGGCTTGGTTTATAGAGTGCTGGGACTGAACTCAGGTTTCCAGGATTACCGGGCAAGACCACTGGTCTACACTCTCAGCCCTGCACACACATTTTTCTATATATCAGGATGATCTATAATCAAAGATAAAAGAGATAAGGAAATGACTGTGATGCAGCTAAAAACATAAAAGGAGAAGGACACCCAGCCAAGTGGCCTTGCACCTTCATTTGGTGGTACAGCATAGCCCGAAAGCAGAAGGTGCTGTGCCCCGGATCAAGCAGAGCCTTTCCTCCTCCAGGGATTTCCTTGGACTACAAGAGCATCTCTATGTCACTCCCTGTATTACCTACTGGGGGGACCGCAGATGGAGCTAATGCTTCTCATCTCTGCTGTGTGTACCCGTGGGACAGGAGAAGAATGGAGTCACTCAGTTCTTAGTGCTTACTGCTCTGAGTGAACTAAGTGGATGATGCTCTGAGTGAACTAAGTGGAAACGCTTGGTTCCCGAACTCTATGCTTCAGCACTCGGATGGACAACTATAAAGGCATAGCTGACCTTGAACTCACTGTTTGGCCAGACAGGCCCTGATTTTGTGATCTCTGGTGTCAGCCTCTCAAGGGCTAGAACTGCAGGTATGTGCCACCGTACCCAGCTTAACCTCTTAAATGTTTCAGAATAAGACCCAAATCCTTTTCCCCAGGGTTAATAGGAATTGATTCTTCTGACAAAAGGACTGGAACTTTACCACAAAACCATAGTACTGCCATGGTGACTGAATCAGAGTGGCCATGCTGGTTCCAAAACCGGTACTTGGCGTAACCACTTCCCCAGGAGATGCCACAGTTTATCTTCAGGCCTCCAAGGCCAGAGTCCCCTCTATTCCACTTCCCTGTTGTAGAAGCTGAGGGCTCTCACCACAGACTCTCCATGGGGAATAACTAGAGAGATGGTGGAAGGAGATATGTGCTACACGATGGTAAGTACATCCCACACCAGCAGCTTCCTGGTCTCACAGGCAAAGCCAATCAAAGGTAAAAAGATTCTCTGTGGGCTGGATAGATAGTTGAGAAGTTAGGAGTACTGGATGCTCTTCCCGAGGACCTGAGATGAAGTCCTAGCATCCATCTGCATGGTGGCTCACAATCGCCTGTACCTCCTTCTGACCTCCTAAGGTACCAGAAATGCATGTAGTGCACAGACAAGCACACAGATAAAACACCCACCACACACACCCACACCCACACAAACTAAAAGTAATAGCAATTTAAAAAAAAATCATTTGCTTTCACTCAAATTCTAATGGAAGAGCCTTAAAGTCTCGACCAATATTTTAGGAGGAAAATCAAACAAACAAGACCATACAATTAAAAACAAAACAGAACAGCAAAATCCAATCTTTTTCTACGGAAGCAGTGTGGATTTAAGTATCACAGGAAGTTATAATATAGCCAAGGATAGATGGCAAGCCATTAAAATGATATTTGAAGGCAGTATGAGGAAGGGTATATCATAAACCTTATCAGAAAATGCATATACAGCCGGGCGTGGCGGCGCACGCCTTTAATCCCAGCACTTGGGAGGCAGAGGCAGG
>NC_034590.1:136986961-137037077 GCF_900095145.1 Mus pahari | reverse complement strand
TCTACAGAGTGAGTTCCAGGACAGCCAGGGCTACACAGAGAAACCCTGTCTCGAAAAACCAAAAAAAAAAAAAAGAAAAAAAAAAGAAAAAAGAAAAAAAAAGAAAATGCATATACAATGCATATATGTATATATGTATGTATATACACAAATATATATTCACACATAAATACATGGATGGATATGTGTGTATATAGATCATATATCATGCACACATACATACCATATCAAAAACATCTGAATGAGATTTCAACGACAGCTGGAAGAGACAGAGAAGTACCGCCCCATATCCAACTCTTCACCACATTCTTGGATCAAAACGCTCATCTTGAAATCTATAAACTATTATTATCATCAATATATAATGCATTTTTAATTTTTTCCCCTTTCAAACCATAAGATCTTTACAAATCACGACCTAACCCAACTCTTGGAAATAACTTTCCCTGTGCTATCTGCATGTTTTCAAATAGGCTTTCTTCTTACAAAAAAAAAGTTACTTTGTTACAAAAGCATGTCGATATATTTAACAAGTAAAACTACAAAACAGGAGGGGAAAAGATAGAGTCAGTCATAAACATGCATTAACAAAACACTTCCAGGCTTCCAAAGATACTCACCCTCCTGGTACCTTGGCCTGAGCTTTGTAGACAGGAGAGTCTGCTGGGAGGCACAAAAATAAAACTCGCAAAATGCCAAAAGGAGGCACTGACTTTCTTCCATTTATAGAAGCTCAAAGATGTGGGCAAAAAAGGGGATAGGCACCTGTTTACTGCGGAGGACGCAGAGGGAGGGATCTTGGCTCTAGGAATTCAAATATCTCAAGAATTACCTGCTACTGTCCTCCTCTAACTTGTGCTGTTGAACCCCGATGAATTTTGTCAGTAATTTAGAGAAATGTCAACCACCCCTCAGTGCTGGTGGCTGAGTTCAATCAGGAGTTTTGGGTTCGTCCACGAGGATTAGCAAAATCAACAACTGGCTTATTAAAACCGGACCTGCCATTAAATTCCACTCTTTGCTTCCCAGGTTTTATTGAATATAAATCAAGTATTGAGTGTAGATCAATTAAATCAATCTGTTGCACAGATGATGCCTGCTTCTAAAGTGGGGGAGGGGAAGGGAAAGGGTTCTTAGCATGGGAACATTCAGAATGCTGTCCCTTCCCTACCCCCCCCCCCTCAGCCCCACTGACATGGTAAACTAGACAGTGACTTAACCATGGTGTTTTTTGAGGACCGATTTATCCCAGGGCCCTTCCTGCTATTGGGCTACAGAAGCCAAGAGTCGAGAGACACAGAGGGATGAGAAGTAAAAACCCCAAGGGCTGGTGTAGCAGAGCACACTGGTTATACTTGCTGAGAAATCCAAGCTAGCAGCTATCAGACCTCCCAGTCTGTGGGACTCGAGTCCCCAAGAGCAAAGCAAAGCAGGACTCAGACAGTTCCTCCATCTGGCATGTGGTGGCAAGACCGGAAGGAGATGGCTCACGATGGCCAAACCGTTTTTTTTCTTTTTGGAATGATAGAAACATTCAAATATGGCTTCTGATGATGGCTGTGTGATTAGGTATCTTGTACTTGCACACGTTAATCATTGGATGGACTTCCTATGTGGTGAATTATACTTCAATTAAACGCCAATAAAATTATCAAAATTAACATGCAAGGGAAGGCGTGGGAGATGGCTCCCAGGAGGAAAGCACTTGCCAAGCCAGTGTGAAGACTTGAGCTCAAATGCTCAGAGTCCACAGAGAGCCAGGAGCACTCACACCCTTGTGAAGATTGGGTCTCATCTTCCTATAGTGAGATGGGAGGGGGAGACAGGAGAATCTGGGCGGCAGCTAGCCTCCTGGGTGTACCGATGTAATATACTTAGCAGTGAACAAGGAAGAAAGCAACGAAGGTGGGTGTGGGTGTGGGGCAACACCCAAGGCTCTCCTCTGCCGCCGAGAGAGTGAGGTGGTAGCACATGCGTACATATTTATGTTCAGAGGCTGTAAAAAAAAAATAACGGGAACAAACGACAGAACCTAAAATAATCTAACTTTCCTTGATCTGTAAGCACAGAGTTAAGAATCCCTGAGAGGGTCTGAGAGGAACAAAACAAATCAGGAATCTGTAAGAGGAGTAGAGAAAATACCACTGTTTCGGATTGCCCTGGTACTGTTTTGTATTCTGATAATTCTGCTTCCTCCAGGGGGGCTGACCTGCTGAGGAGGGGGGATCGTACTCAGGTGATTTCTCGAGAAACCTCTCCCCATTTTAACTGGCCAAATAAAGGCTAGGGCCTGTGATTGGGTAGTGGAAGGGAAAGGTGGGGCTGGAGGCTTCAGAGAGTGGGCGAGGGAGGAAGAAGACAGAGGAAGAGGAGGTAGAAGGAAGATGGAGCAGAACCACAAGTAGCGAGGGATCTCATAGCTGGGGATGAAGTGGTGTAGTGGTAACCCTGCCCAGTCAGTCTAGGCGTGCAGCTTATAAATATTGTAACTGACTTGTGTGATTTTTGCATGGGCTTATTGGGGTTGGAGATTTACTGCAACAGGCTGTCCTCATAGAATCATCTCTCCAAGCAATCGTAGGCTCAGCCTCCCCAAGGTTAGGAGATAACCTCTGATGAAGGTCCTTAGCCATAGGACTCATGTGCCTAGAAATCCTTTGGACACCTACCCCGCCCCCCATGCTTTGCTATACTTTTGCAGGCTGCTCCGTCTGTGTGCTGTCCCCAGTGGCAGAAAGGGCCTCATTAACCATCACACAGAGGTTTCCGACAACCCTTGGAGACAGGGCGAGATGTTCCCCCGGCTTTTAAGGATGCGTCTGATAAGGATTACCACACAGGAAACAATTACAAAAAAAGACTTTCATTTGTTTATCTGATATAGACACACACTTGTAAGCGCACGCGCGCACACACACATACACACACACACACACACACACACACTCACAGGTTCAGTTCTGATGGCTCTTAAATGTGCTGTGTGCAGCTGTGTGTATCTCCTTGCATTAATTAGCACTTCCATAGGGATTCTGCTTTTCCTCAGCTGACATTTTCACCATCACTGAGGCTAATTTTTCAGGCTGCAAGAATCACTCGGTGGTGGTGGTGGTGGTGGTGGTGGTGGTGGCGAGAGGAAGCTGGTTTGGGCTCTTGCCAACAACTGCTAGAAACTGACATCAAGATTCAGCACTCCTTTTTTACTAATTCACTCACACTCAGATGGGCATATAAAAGTGTCCGAGAATGGAGCTCCCTTTCAGACGGACGGACAGTCGGGAGGAGGGTGAGAGCGAGAACCCTCAACTTCACAAAGCACAGGTCTAGGAGGAAGGTTTTAGGGTACCTCGCTCAGAGGAGGGGTTAATCCCAAAAGGGAACCATGAGTATTGAGAGATTGGGAGGCTGCTGGGCTCGGAACATCTCTGTCTACCCCCACTATCCACATAAAAAGCCAGGCACGCCCGGCAAATCAGTGGGGCTCCCCGGCCAGCCTGCCTAACTGAAAACCAGCAAGCTTCACGTGCATTTGAGAGACCCCTGCCTCAAGCGAATGGCTCCAGCAGGGCCATAGTGGTACACAGCCTTAATCCCAGCAGGCGGATCTCTGTGAGTTCAAGGCCAGCCTGGTCTACAAATTGAGTCCCAGGAAACCCCACACAAATTAGAGATGGGGGTTGGGGGGGGAGGAGCAATGGGGGGGAGAAGAGCCGGGAGGAAGGAAGAATGAATCCCTGAGAGTAATCACTGGCCTCGGCATAGGAATGCCTGCGCACAAGCGCTTCTGGGAGATCAATTTATGAGGGCTGTGTGCTAATGAATAGGATCAGTGCCCTTAAAAAAAGGCTTAGGGTACAGGTGGGCCTGTTTGGTCTTCCAATACTCGAGGCCACAGACAGCCCCATGAGGAACAGGCCTTCACCGTCACCACATACTTAACTCCCGACACCCTGATCTTCGATACCCAGGCCTCCAAACACGAGCTTAGGGTGTACTAAATGGCCCCACCCATAGCCTTCTGTAACAGCTTCCCTGGCAAAGACAGATACCTCACGTGGAACCCGAGGCACTGACAGGAGGGCGCACGGCTGCTGCCCCGTTCAGGGAAACATCCAACATCAAATCTACAAGTGCAAGAAAGTGGGCTCTTGACAATGATTATTGCCAGTTACATGGAAGAGAAGAAGCTTCAAAGGATATTTAAGTGAAGCGGGGTGGAGTACAATCCCAGCCAAAGTATTAAAAAAAAAAAAAAAAAAAGCAGCTTTGAACAAAAGCTTAGCAAAGCACAGTGTCTAGCATCCAATCTGAAGGGAGGGTATGTTTTAGGAGTGTTTTAGGGGGTTCTGCTGCAGGGATGAAAGACTTACATGATATCTGTTCCCCCACTCCATGTATTACACAGACCCACTCCAAGCCATTAACGTTTTAAAAGGTGAACGTCTTAAAAATTGCATTTAAGATAAATATGCTAAAATCAGTCGGTTTGTTCAGGCTGCAGTTAAAAAGAGTGAACCGCTTCCAAGTGGGGGGGTACGGCTGGGTATCTATCCCCTCTGGGAGAGTCAAAAGAGGCGGTTTCAATACTCAAATTGATTGGAGGATCAGAGGAACAGAGAGAAGAAAATTAGGAAGAGCGGAGTGCCTCTTCAACAGAAGTCAAAGTTAACAAGATTATGAAAGAAAACATCAAGCTACTTCAAAGGGAAGTTAACCTGGCTTTGGCCCAGAACCTGGGAATAAAGAACCAACACAGTCCTCGCCAAGTCCCCAGCCTCCGACAGACAGGACACACCAGGGCGCCTCACACACCTGGTGCCAAAATGTAATTTTAGCCTCAATGCCCAGGAGGAAACAGATTCACCACAAGTTCTCTTCATATGCTTCCCTTGAACAAAACTGGATCATCCCTGACCCAGATATCTTCTTCAAGGGCAAGATGGCGAGCGTGCAAGCAAATGGGGAGGGAGAAAAGGTGGAAGGGGCTGGGTCATGGGAACCTTCGGCTGGGCAGGCTACACGGACACCCTGGCTAAGCTAAGGCAGGAAGACAGTGTGACATCAGCCTGTAGGAAGCTTACTGTCCCTGTGGGCAGCATCCTGTTTGCAAAGCTTCTGGCCCAGGAGTGGGTCTGTTGGTAATTTTTTGCTGCCATGCTGGACTGGTCACAGAATTCCAGATGGGGATGGTATCATTTTTTTTGTTTTATTAACCTGGACAATCCTACGGAGTGATATACCCTGAATGTATGAAGATAGTTAAGACACTGATGCAAAGCTTCCGTTCTTAAGGAATAGGTGGAGAAAGAACCACACAGTGCATTCTTAAGTGAGCCAAGTCCTTGCTCTTCCACACCAGTCAACCTGCCTCTCTCTGGCTGCTCTGCCTACATCTTTTTGTTTTGTTTTGTTTTTGTTTTTTTTTGAGACAGGATTTCTCTGTATAGCCCTGGTTACCATTGCTAAAATCTTCATTTTGATTTCGGTATATCCAATGGCTCCCGACAGTGTATGTAGAAGATACAGACACTGAATGGGGTGCACCTGAACACAACAGGAACACCCCATACAGCAGCCAAGCTATCATCAAGGAGAACCCAGCTGAGGATCCAGGAGCCTGAGGAGCCGTGGTGATTGCCAAAGGAAGGTAACAGCACCAGGCCAAGCCTCTCACATCACTGAGCCCACTGAGCCCATCAACCCCAAGATCTGTTTTCTAAATAAAGTATTCACTTCCTTAATACTTAGGACAACTTCCTGTATGTCTCAATTTCCTGTATGTCTCAATTTAAGAATTCCTTTTTAAATCTATGAGATACTGGGCATCCTGAATGAGTATCTACTGCCAGGGTAAATATCTTGAAAGGCACCTAGCTAAAATGTCCCAAATATACTAATCTCTCTCTCTCTCTCTCTCTCTCTCTCTCTCTCTCTCTCTCTCTCTCTCTCGTGTGTGTGTGTGTATATGTGTGTGTGTGTGTGTGTGTTGGAACTAGGACTTCTTGTAAACTAAGGAGGCACTTTAATCTCCACTCTGAGTTACATACCATCCTTAATTAAAAATGTTTGCTTTAAGACAGGGTCTCTAAGTTGCTAAGGCTGGCCTTGAACCCCAGTTCTAATCCTTGCCTTAACCCTATCCCTAACCCGCCCTGTAGACCAGGTAGGCTTGAAGTTCTGCCTCAGCTTCCTAGCTGAGATTCCAGTCCTGTACCAACAGGCCTGGCTAACATCAAACGCTTAACCTAAAGAAATGTACTCATTCCGGGGTTGTTTCTTCACAGAGCTTCTCAAGTGTGGCTTCCAGATAAAGCTATACTTTCCGTGACCGGAGAGCCTACTACCCCAAGTTCCCAGGCCTCACCCCAGACTTGGTGACTCAGAAATCCTTGGGTGTAGGGACCAGCAATCTGTTTGAATAAGTACATTGGTGGTTTGGGTGCATGCTGAAATTTAAGAAGCCCAGCTGCTTAAGACACCAGGTGTACTCACCATTAATCACAGCCAAATAAATGTCAAACCCTGCACAATGGGCTACATAAGGGCCACCCTGCCCTCCAGTCCCTAAGCAAAGTATTGTCACCGATCCGAGGCCAGCGAAAGAATAAACATCTGACAAGTGCTCCCACAAAAGGTCTCCCATTGGTGCCACGAGTGGACAATGAGGCTATCAGGGAGTGTCTGAAGGAAGAGGAGAGCCTGGAAAGAGTGACCAGGGGAAAGACAGGAAGTTTTCCTTCCATGGCTGATACCAGGGAGCTGATGAAAAAGTGACACAAAGTAGGAATTGTCGAAAGTGTGTGTGTGTGTGTGTGTGTGTGTGTGCGTGTGTTCGTTTAAAACTGGATGGAAAAAAAGCATGAAACAAAGCAAAATATCCCTGGGATGATGAGAGAAGAGAATGAAGGTAAACGTGAGTGGCGTACAGTGATGTGTGCATATCCTGACTTCAAACTTAAAAGAGAAAATAAACAGTAAGAGTACACTACTGCAAGGCACAAAAGCCTGAACAGGGAACCAGAGGACAGCAAGGACTGGGCAGCATGGGAATATGGCTGTGGGAGGGCTGGAGAGATGGCTCAGTGGTCAAGAGTACACGCCGCTCTTTTCTGAAGGGAAACGAAGGAGGAATGGATCTGGAAGAGATGGGGAGGGATGGGGCAGGAGAGACTGGGAGGAGTGGGGGAGGGGAAAGTACAGTTGGGATACAATATATGAGAAATGAACACACATGCATGTGAATGCATGTGTGTGCGCGTGCGCACATGCACGCTTGTGTGTACACATTAAAAGAATTCCTTTTAAAATCTATGAGATACTAGGTATCCCACACGAGTATCTAATACTAGGGCAAGTGCCTGAAAAGCACCTAGCTAAAATGTTCCAGATATATTAATCTGTGTACACACACATGTCTGTGTCATATATGGGTGCATATTGCCCTTTCAGAGGATCCAGAACCCATCATTGGGTGGTTCCCAGCTGCCTGTAACTCCAGCTATAGGAGGTCTGACACCTCTGGCCTCAACAAGCAAAACATAATCTCTCTCTCTCTCTCTCTCTCTCTCTCTCTCTCTCTCTCTCTCTCTCTGTGTGTGTGTGTGTGTGTGTGTGTGTTTGTGTGTCAGAGCACTGGCAACGTACACTCAGCAGATGGGACCTGAGCCTCCCGACTGCTGAAATATTGTCATGGATTCTGGGGAAAAGTAGAGACAGGAGCCGTTTATCATGCCATCAGCGAAGAAGGTAGATATTTAGTCACCAAGGGTCACACAACCAGATCTGCTTACCTGAAACTGTCTGAGCACCACCATTGGACAATTTGAAATTACCCCGATGACTCTGTAGAAGAAGGGCTCGCTATGGAGCACTGAGCAGCTCTCTCAGAAGACCCACCTCTTCCTGGGGAACAGACAGCACCCTTCCCCAGACCAAGCCACAGCTAGGGTTCAAATGATGTGCGGATTAGCATATTTTTAAATCGTTAGCTCTCTAATGTGTGATGATTCTGATGCATAGCCGTTTGTCAGAAATAATCAGCTAAACAATGATATCAAGGGGCGTAAATGTCCCGTGCCTCCTCAGACCCCAGTTAAAGGGCTGGAGTCAGCAGTTAAAGGGCTTGCTGCCCAAGCAGAGGACGATTTTAGATCCCAGAACCTATGTAAAATGCGGGGTGGGCACGGTGGCCTGCCTGTCTCAGAAGGCAGAGATGGGATCCCCAGAGTAAGCTGGGCAGAGGGACCGGCCGTATGCACGGGCTCTGGGTTGGATCAAGAGAATGAAGAAGGTGGCAAAGCGATAGAGAATCATTCCCGGCATGACCCTGGACCTCCATGATCAAGTGTACATGTGTGCTTATACACTTGAAGACACATGTGCATATACACGCATATAGAAAAGGAGGAGAAAGGAAAGGATCAGTAGACTGTGACTGCTGCAGTTACTCTTTCTTGGTCCACCAATCAGGAACTCTTACTGATCTGGTAACGGAATGGGTCCACAAGCATTCTATTTTAAGGACGAGTCTAGTCTCCAAGGGGCCATGACTGGGATGCATGAACATTCCCTTCTCAGGGTTATATTAGTCTTCACGTTTCGGAGAAGAGGTTTGCACAAATAAAGTCAAGGTTTGTGGTTCCCTGGAAAGTACACGAGCAAACAAAGAGATTTCCAGGGAAGTCCTGAAGGACCTTAAAGTATGGCAGCAGAGGCTGAAGAGATGCCTCAGTGGTTAAGAGAGCACTGGCTGCTCTTCCAGAGGACCCAGGTTCCATTCCCAGCACCTACATGGTGGCTCACAACCATCTGTAACCCCAGGTCCAAGGGAACTGACCCACTCTTCTGATCTCTGTGGGCACCAAGACACACATGATATACAGACACACATGATGTACAGACACACATGATGTACAGACACACATGAAGGTAAAACATTCAAACATGCAAAAACTTAAAAACAATAATAAAATAAAATGGCAGGGGGTGGGGAGAGTGGAATAGGCCCTGCAGGTCGTGTTTTCTACCTTTTTTCCCACAGAGGATGGTGGCGACCCTCAACCTGTCAGTCACGACTTCTTTGGGGGTTGAATGACCCCTTCACAGGAGTCGCCTGAGGCTATCAGAAAACACAGATATCTACAATTCATAACAGTAGTAAAATTACAGTTATGAAGTAGCCGTGGAAATAATTCTATGGTTGGAGGATCACCACAACATGAGGAACTGTATTAAGGGGGTCACAGCACCTCGAAGGTTGAGAGCCACTGCGCTGACCTCATTCTGTTTGCCAGTGATTGGCTGAGGAAAGGATTTGTGACTCAGTTCTAGTCAACAAGCTGCTCCCTGGGGTCTTTCCGTGGGAAAAAATTTCCCTAGTTTTGAAGGGGACAGACTATGCTAAGTCAGGACTCGATAGCTCCTCCAGCCACTTTGCTTCTGTGCAACCTGAGGGTGCTCTGGCATGAGGAGGGTGGGAGAGTGCAGCGGCTGCGCCAACACGTCAATGAACCTTAAAGCTGTTCTTCTTGGATTAGAGTTATGAAACAGACAACTGGAGTCAAGATGTTTCTTGGGCTTTTATTTGTGCCTAGAACACATTCACGCAATAAGACTAAGACGAAAAGTCAGAATGAATTCTTGAGAGCCTGCACTCCAGTATATAGATCGTTTGCTATGGGGAGAGACTTCATTATGAGGGACTCTTGTGGTAAGGAGTGGCATTGTGGGTAGAAATCTGAATGGGATGAAGAAGCGTTGTTACCCAAAGTCCAGGAAATGTTTTATCCCATGATGACCTTCTTAGGGTTTGAGAAGTGTGCCAACAGATGGAGACCCAGAATGGAAGATAAGATGAGGGCTACACTGCCTCTGCCTTTAGCTCTGCTTAAAGCCCACCTCTGTCTACTCCCTTTGAAGAGGTACTCACTGGTGAGGCTCAATTAGAGACCAGTGGGTAGCTTATACCCATTCAGAGAGAGGCAGTCAAAAGGCAGCTATGGAATTACTTTCCAAAACCCATCCCAGAGGAAGGCTTTGCCCTGTGCCCGAGGCTGCTAAACCCACACAAGAAGCAGCTCTGAAAAAAGCTATAAGCTGCTGTATTCTGCACAGAGCACCCATCTGCACTGTTACAGTAAATGAAATAAGTAATTATCCCCTCCGTGCGCCCAGTAATTACCTTCTCCAGCCAGTTTTTAAAATAGTTTCTATTTAACTTTCCTTTTAAGAAGAACAATACAATTACTAAGTCATCCACTCCTTTAACCTCATCTCTCAGAGCCCCAAGGTAAAGGCTAATTATCCAGACAAATAATTACATACCCAGTGTATCATCCCAAAGATCAAAATCTCAGAGCATGGAATTTCAGTAAGACTTTTGAGTAAGAAAGCCTGAAAAGGCTGGTGGCTACTAACGCTAAAACACAACTCCTGCTAGGCATTCGCTGCTAGTGTCTACAGCAGTGGCTCTCAACCTTCCTAATGCTGTGACCCTTTAATACAGTTCCTCATGGTGTGGTGACCCCCAATCATAAAACCATTTTCAATGCTAGATCCTAACTATAACTTTGCCACTGTTATGAATAATAATGTAAATATCTGTGCTTTCTTATGGTTTTGGGCGACTCCTGTGAAAGGGTTGTTTGACCCTCCAAAAGGGGTCATGACCCACAGGTTGAGAGCTGCTGGTCTGTAGTTTGACCTCTTTATACACTAAAGGTCAAAGGTCAACTCCATAAGTCAAGTTTTTATTAACTGGTTATACAGGCTGTAACTTTTCCCATTAGTGAGTCCAGGGCTCCAGAGATGCTGAAATACAGAGGATAATCCAAATAAGGATGTAGACAGAAGTAGGGCAAGGATACCTGGCCTTCATAGAGTCTTAGAGATGAGTAAGTTGGCCCCAGAGGGGGTGGGGGTGGGGGGAAGCAGGCTCTTCCAGGAGGGCAGGGGCAGAGCCCACAGGATGGGGCGTGTATGAAGGAGTTGTGGGAAATCAGATCTCCAAGCATGGATGACTAAGGCTATGTGCGCCAAACTATGTGTGCCTTGTATTTTGAAAGCTACAGGGGTCAGTGACAGACCCCTGAGCTCAGAGTTGGGTGAACGGGGCTGGGTTAGTTTTCTGAAATTGCTTTTCTGGCTGAAACAAAGGAAATGGTTTGATCAGACGGAGAGGAAGCAAGGAATCCCCCAGTTGTTCGAATGGAGGAATAGGGGACTGGGGTGGGGGATAGATGTACAAGGAAAATCGGGGCTGGACAACAGTGTGGATAACAGAGCCCCAGGGTACAGATGTTGGTCCTCAAGAATCGTGGGGTGGCATCCCAGGGAGAGCAGAAAACTCCTTGGCCAAGCTACCTTTCCAGAACCGAAGCCTCACAAATGCTAGGGTGCTGGATCCACAAAACACTCATTCCTTTGTGAGAGTTTCAGAACTTGTGTACAGATAATTCTGTTTGCTGGGTACATACCATACTGTATATCTGGTCCATTACCAACTTGCAAACTCATGACCTTTATCTCAAGGGCAATGAATAGACAAAAACCTGTGGGCGAATTTGATGCAAAGCATGGTAACGCTGAGCAGAAATAACAGTGCTACCTGCTCCTCCAACTGCTTATACAGTGACATTCCCCTACCGGCCAGCCATGTCCTCACAGCGCCCTTTTTGATAACCTTCAAACAAGCAAAGTTTGACTAAGCTTGCCGCAGCCCCTCTCACCTCTCACCTGAACCACACTTTTGACTATTATCTTTTATTCTTATTAGTCTCTTTATTCTTAAAAGAAGCAGCCAGATTCCACTGTGGATAAACTAACACAGGCAAAGAGCTTGGTCAAGCATAGGCCATTCCGAGGCCCTCAGAAGATAGGTCAGTACTGCTGCTATGTGAAATCCTTGACTCCACCCTCAGCCACTCACTGGGAATTCCACTAATCTTTTCACTTCTTGCTCTTGCAACCCACAGGCACAGGGCTGTCCCTGACATGTTTGCACTGCAGACTATAACCTACAGCATGATCTCCAGGGGTTAGAGGGAATCCGGTATCATTTGTTATTTATATTTGCTTCTGGGACGGGTACCTTTCTCCCAAGACATGTGTTTGGATATTTATAATCTGTTTATACAGGAGGCGCGAGACTAGTGAAGTTACTGAATCAGAAAATGTCATAGCTTTGCCGCAACTCCGCTGAACAGATGGCAAAAGACTATTTTTACGGCTCGTTTCTCCATTACATGCAGAAATATTTATTAACATTGTATTTCTGTCGCGTGTGTGCAACCAGCAGGAAGGCACGGCAGGCAGCTGCTGCAGAAATTGGGGGGGGGGGGNGTTCATCTTAGCAGGCAAACAAGCCAAGCCTCAGCTTATGGGAGGGGACCCCCAGATATTTACTCATCCCTGTGACCAAAAAAAAAAGTGCCATGTCAGAACAACTCATCAGCAGGGTTAGGACCAGACATCCCTGCAACTCCATTAAATCTGAGATATTATTTTTTGTGTGATTGAGAAAGGAAAAGCATTCAAGATGTGGAGTTAAGCAAGGAACCCCTCCACTGAGCCACCAAGGGCCACCAAAGGCCACCAAGAAATCAATTCTCCACAGAAACAAGGGTGACAAGAAGATGTATGTCAGTATGGGAACAGGAAACTGGGTGAGCTTGTCCCAGGGTGTCCCCAGCTTATCCCTGAGGGCTTGTCCCAGGGTGGCCAAATGGTTCCAAAGCAGGGACTGGAAACTTTTGCTCTGGTTTCTCAGCACCCCAAGTAACCGGCAGAAGCAATGCGTGCAGAGAGAGAGAGGTGGCCAGTGTTGTACAAATGTTCCTCAAGGAACAGAACACAGAAAGGCAGCTGCAGCCAGCGCAAGGCCCATCTTGAGAGTTATTCAGGGTCCCGTGCTAAGAACAAAATCAGGAAGAAGTCAACACAGAAACCAAGGTCCAAAACAAAGTGGGATCCAAAGATGACCCACGGCAGGGAACGGGGCTGAGGAAGACCTTCTGGCTTCTGGCTTCTTCTCTGATTTTCTACTTTCAAGTCAGGAGACAAACTCTCTGCTTTAGTCTCTTTCTAGTGATACAGAAAAAAAAATTACAACAAACAAACAAAGAAAACCCCACTGTCTAAGGGAAGAAATGCAACAAGCAACTGTTTTAAAATACTTTGTCATTTAAAAAAATACCATGTCAGGAAAATTATGCTTGCTATAATTGATGTAAGAGGTGTGAATGTTCCTACAGATTTTGTATTCTCTTTATTTTATTTAGCATAAGGCTGTAAATAAACAAGTAAATAAACCCTTATTAAGTAACTAAATATATACTGCTAACATTGGTCCCAACCTAATTTGGATACAATTTCCTCAGGTGGCTTGGTTATTACCTATTGCTAAAGCTAGAGGAGAGAAAATAAACTCCAAATCCATCAATCCAGGACAGGATGTGTCTGTACTTAGACAAGTGTACTCTGTCCCCACACTTCACCTCCTGGTCACACCACCACGACCACCACCACGACCACCACCACGACCACCACCACCACTACCACCATGACCACTACCACCATGACCACCACCATGACCACCACCATGACCACCACCACCACCACTACCACCATGACCACCACCATGACCACCACCACCATGACCACCACCACCACTACCACCATGACCACCACCATGGCCACCACCACCACCATGACCACCACCACCATGACCACCACCACCACCACCACCACCACCACCACTACCACCAAAATACAAGCATTTCTTTCCCTAATAGCTAGAGTTCAACAGGTGTTCCACACTGGGAATGGACAGGAAGGCAGAGCATCCCCAACAGTGGGAAAAAATCCTCCGCAGAGAAAGAAGGCATGAAGTTAGGAGAAGAAAACTTCGGGGCCTGGACCCAAGGTGAAGGCTTCCATGTCAAACAGGGGTGGTCCTGCGTCCCAAGAAGGGAGGATTCCTTGTACATTAGGGAGATGAACAGGAGACAGACAGTCCGTGAGAGATCTGCCCGCCTCTGCAGATTTGAGAGTGACACTAAGAGCAGATAGGAATAACTAAGGAACGGTCTTCTTTAATGTACAGGTGTCTAAGAACAGTGTTCCAAGACACTCGCTCTCTGCTGACCATCACCCAAGAGACTGGGAATACGGGATGTTAGGGAATTAAGAAATTAAACATAAAAGAATGAATAAAGACAAAACCAGGCAAAGGATAAGTTGGAAAGTGAAGGAGTTGAGAAGCCCTGGTATCTACTTGAACATAAGAAATTTAACAAGGGTGGGGGAGGGCATGGCAGGGCATGCCTGTGATGTTAGTGTTCAGAGGCCAAGGAAGAAAGATGGGGAGGTTGGGGCCAGCCTGGTGGAAAGAGGGAAAGAAAGTGTGTGTTGAGATCAGGTGATGCCCTGATCTGTCTCTCTGTCTCTGTCTGTCTGTCTGTCTTTCTCTGTGTGTGTGTGTCCAATTCAAGTCTGTGCTGGACTTGAACTCTTGTCTTCTCCTCTCTTAACCATGGAGCTGTCTTTCCAGACCCTTGGTATTGTATAAAACAGTGGTTATTCCGGCTGTGCCTTGTCTCCAGAGACTTGACTCTAGGAGCGATATTTGGCTCCGTTTTAAAGGCAAACACAGGTTAACTGTGTACCTCGGTGGACACATACATAAACGGCTCTGTCTACCTGGCACCATCCACAAGGCCCAGACTAACTGAGATTTACTCCCAAAAGGAAGCAGGAAAAGAAAATGTTCTCTAAATTTAGCCAAGAAAAATTAGGATTGTATCAGGAGAGCCAGGTCCTGAGAATGTGCTGAGCACAGCAGAGAGAGGGAAGAATACAGCAGCCTCACGTGGATGGCCAGCATGTATGTGTGAAGGATCAACAGGCAGAGAACCCCCACTTTCTGAAGCTTTGGCTTAGTTTGGGCCCCGCTGTTGATGAGGCTTGGTTGAACTGCAGTCCATCCATTCACCTGGCCCAACCCTGCCCTTCATCTCTACAGCCCCACAGTCCTGCATCTCCTTTCTACAGCTCCACTCTCACCGGGTGACCTGACTTTAAAGAAGCAGTATCTCCAGAGACACTTTTTTTTTTTTTTTTTTGGAGACAGGGTTTCTCTGTGTAGCCCTGGCTGTCCTGGAACTCACTCTGTAGACCAGGCTGGCCTCGAACTCAGAAATCCGCCTGCCTCTGCCTCCNGTGTAGCCCTGGCTGTCCTGGAACTCACTCTGTAGACCAGGCTGGCCTCGAACTCAGAAATCCGCCTGCCTCTGCCTCCCGAGTGCTGGGATTAAAGTTTTTTTTTTTTGGGGGGGGGGGTCAGTACACTCTTAATACAGTTGTTTCTGGCCTTCCTAATCCTGCAACCCTTTAATACAGCTCCTCATGATATGGTGACACCCCCCACCCCCAACCTTACTATAATTTTCATTGCTACTTTGTAACTGTAATTTGCTACTGTTACGAACTATAATGTAAATATCCCATACGCAGGATATCTGACATGATATGCGATCACTGTGAAAGAGTCCTTTGACCCCAAAATGGGGTTGCCACCCACAGGTTGAGAACCACTGCTCTAATGGACCATTTTAGCCTTCAAAAAAAAGAGATTTATTTTTATTTTATGTGTACGAGTGTTAGCCTGCGTGTGTGTACTGCACCATCTGTGTGTGGTTCCCATGGCAGCCAGAAGGGGAAGTCAGGTCCCCTGGAACTGTAGTTAATAAGAGGCTGGTGAGTCACTATGAGGGTGCTGGGACTCAAACCCTGGTCCTCTAGGTTACCTGAATCCAGTGGCCTTAACCACTGAGCCATCTCTCCAGCCCGTCTTAAAGCACAGGTGCCTCGAGGCTTGAAGCTCCTTTCTGTCCACTGCATGCTAAACCTCTGCCTGGAGCCTGAGTGACTATTTCTATGGCACAGCTTCAGTGAGCATGGAGAAAATACCAATTAAAAGAGTGATTTTGGGGGGTGGGGGTGGGGTGGGGGAGGGAGAACTTTGGGTCTGGGGATTTCCAAACATCCCTTCGCACAAGAAGCAAGGTAGAACTGTAAAAACTTTTAACAATGGGTAACTATCAGAAGAGCCAACCCACAAGTTTCCAGTGAATTCAAAGGGAAAACCGAAAAACAAAGGCATTGAGCCCAGGTCGGTTCTGGGAAACCAGGAAATAAGATTTGCTTCACCCTGAAAGGGCGGGACAGCCAGCGCTTTTGTTGGACTTGAGTTCTTAAAGATGTAAATGTTTCCTAGCCCCAGCCCTTGGCTTGTAGCTCAACTACCAGACCTTATCAGGGGCCAGCCTGATAAGGACTTAGGAAATTCAGGAAAGCTAAGTTTCAACAAATCTTCCAGCACACAGACGGCGTATGTGCTGGGGCTGATCGGCAGGAATAAGCTGCCAAGGGAGCCCACGAGGGCTGCTGGGGTCAGGTAGGGGAGTGTTTGCTTTACTGAATCCTCACGGGGAACTGAACAGGGTTTGTCTTTCTGGAATCGGCTTGGGTCATATACTGCAACATCTTCCAGGTTCAAACATACTGTCCCAAATGTGTCATTTGATGGATACCTTAGTTGTACCAATACCTCAAGTATTATGAATATTTATCTGCTTATCTTTAGATAAACAGGTAAAAGGAAAATTGCTGTATCCTATTAGGAGAAATTTGTACTGTTACCATAGTGACTGTATTAACTTTCAAAGCTCCTATTAGCATGTGAGAGTCACACACCTTCACTAACACTTTTTTTTTTTTTAAAGTCATTGGAAAGAGTGAAATTTCAAAGTGGATTTGATCTGCATTTCTCTGAGGCCAAATACTGTTGAACGTGTTTTCTTTCATTCACCTGTCACTCCGTCTTGGGTACGGTCCCCTGTAAAGTGACTTCTTTGAGGAATGTTACGTCTTTCATCCGTGTACAAGGTGCGAGATAGGTGCGGTGGATAATTTCCTATCAACTTGACACAGAGCTACAGTCAGTCAGAGAAAAAAGAACCTCAATTAAGAAAATGCCTCCATAAGATCAGGCTGCAAGCAAGCCTGTAGGGCATCTTCTTCGTTAGAGATTGATGGGGGAGGGCCCAGCCCATTGTGCTGTCCCCTGGGTTCTATAAAAGAGCGGCTGGAACAAGCCAATAAGCTTCGGCTCCCGCCCTGTTAAAGTTCCTGTCCCGGCTTCCTTCAATGATGGACTATAAAATGGAAGTGTAAGCCAAATAAATAAAGCCTTTCTCTTCCAATTTGCTTTTTGGCCATGGTGTTTCCCCATACGTCCAGTTTTCCTCTTCTGCCATGTCTTCCTAGCACTGCCAATGGAAAGGCTCCCCTTTCACCATTTTGAGTCCTTGGCATCCTTGCCGGGAGGTTCTCTGTTGCTGTCCAGGACCACGTTAAGGGTCACTTGACGTTTGAGGAGTTGTTTACACATTTACCATCTGTTCCCGTCAACTTTCAGCTTCTTTCCGAGTAGGCTGGGCTACAGCCATCACCCACACTCAGAACAGAATCCCATCACCGAGCCTGAGGAAAGCAGAGAACCGTAGGACACGCACCACTGGCTTCTTAATACTCTAAAGAAAGTTATCTTCCAGACAAAAACCTCTAGTCACTGGCTCTAGATAAATTAGATGGGGATCCAGGTATTCCTTGGCTGAGCAAAAGGTTCTATTCTTTATCTTCTCTCCATCACTTTTTAAGTTCGCACGACACAAAGTTATAAAAGCTTTATATGACATGAAAGCCATAAAAGCTTAAAAGTTGGAAAAAGATTAATATAAGCATTTCCCACCCCCACCCCCACCTCCTTCCTTCCTTCCTAAGAGGCGTTAGCGATACCTGAGATTCCCAGGATAAAGCAAAGCCAGTGACAGAGCACCTAGACCTCCTCTTGTCCCCAGTTAGGGCTACGCCCCTCCCACTGGGCAATCATCAGCAAGATGCCAGTCAGTGGGATGATGGTTGGCTGATACCGCGGTGTCACAAGGGCAGTTCACACCAGATGCGCGTGTCACAAGGGCAGTTCACACCAGATGCGCGCAAAGAGGAGCTGACTCCAGCTAGAGGGAAAGGATTACCAGAGAGCAGGCTTGTTTTTCCACTAATTCTGAGAGTCGTTCCTTGAGGATTCAGGAACAGACTCAGATGACTGCATTCTAAAGTCACATACGTTTCCCCAGGAACTGGCCACCCCTGTGGGGACATGGACTCACCTGTAGCAATGACTTGAGAATTTCTACACTTCCCTTGTCCGCGTGACACTGGATTTGAATGTGACGTAAGGTCACCCAGAAGCCTTGCTCACACTTATTTTACTGATACAGAGCTTACGCTCACTGACAGACTTCTGACAGAGCTAACACACACAGCCTGAGCTAAACCTCTCGTGGATGGTCGTCACCAACCTCTGAGGTGCTAACCTACCCTAGAACTGTGACTTGCTCAGTTAGCTTTGTAAGATGAGGCTCCGAAGTGAAAGCTTTCATTACATAGCCCCCCCCCCCCAACAGGCAAGTGGGTTTGAGGCAAGGAACCTGAGAACAGAAAGTGAGTCCTTCTGACTTCTGACACATGTTTTGGTAGCTTGGCTCTTAAGTGTGGCTTTCTAGATTCGAGATGAGGAGTTAGGAGGCTTGATTCAAATGCTTCGCTCTGGTGATCAAATGCTGACTAACTTCCAGGTGAACCCGTTGCCACAGTAGAGTGTTGTTGCTACAGTATAGGCACATACCTATAATCATACCACTTAGAAGGCTGAGGCAGGAGGATCATGAGAGTTTGAAGCTTATCTGGGTTAAACACAAAATATTGCCCACCCTCCCCCTGAAAAAGGTATCATTCCTTATCTCTATTAAACCTTATATTTCCGAAGTCTCCTCTATCCAGTATTTAACTTCAAAAAGTTATTATCAATGGCCTGGAGTTGTGGCTCAGTACTCAGGCTCATAATTATTTAGCATGTCCAAGGCCCTGGGTTCAGTCCTCAGCACTACACACATACGGAAAAGGCTAATGATATTATGCAAAAAAAACCCACTTGCTGAATGATAGGTGGTTTATGAGTGAATGTCCCACTCTAAGACAAGGTGTTTTGTACTGGCGCTGGGTAATAGAAATGTAAGACCATCTTAGATACCAGTGCACCTGAACGTTATCTGGCTGGCCTGCATCTGAACTAGACAACTGATAGCGAAGCAAAAGGGCTTAAACCATCGAACCGACAAACAAAATCACACACACACACACACACACACACACACACACACACACACACAGAGCCACCACCCCTTTGAGTGAGAAACAGCTTCCACAGTCTCAGGCATTTGACAATGTGGTTGTTCGCTTCCTCCCCATTTGGTGGTACTGTTCTGAGGAGGTTTTAGGGGGTATATATGTCACTGAGAGCAAAATTTGAGATTAAAAGCCTCTTGCCAATTCTAATTTGATTTCTCTGCTTGTGGTTCAAGATAGGAGCTCTCAGCTTCCAACTTGGGCTGGCATGCCTGTCTCTTCTCATACCCCCTGCCGTCCGTAATAAGCCCATCTCTCAGGGACCATATACCCAAACCAACTTCTGCAAGTTGCTCGGACAACACAGGTTGTATTTTGTTTTGTGGTGTGTTGTTTTGTCACAGCAATAGAAAAGTATTATTATACCAACCAAGGAAGAGTCAGTCTTATGTGTCTTAAAATTATATTACATTCTCAACATTCTAATGTTTCAACATCTAAATATTAGGAATATGTTTTATCGAAAGCCCTTAGAAATGATTGCAAAGCAGACAGAGAAGTCTGCCCAGGCATCCACAAACTGCGGGTAAATGACTCGGGTCTTCCTGTGCCTTTATCCCCCTCTGAATGCTGGAATGCTGCCAGGGTTATCTGGGGCTCCTTCCATTCTAAAAGAGTCACAGATTCTAAACTGACGGCAGCTCTTGGTGTGAACATTTCAACAATCTCAAAATGTAAAGCAATCTTTACTGAAAAATAACTTTGTCCTGATAAACAGTTTGACTGGGAGGTAACAGACCCGGAATAGAGAACACGGTTCATTTCTTTACTCAAGGAATGTAGCTTTACACGGTGTGCCATCTAAACCGTAAACACTACTCTTGGTAATGCTGCGGTTTGTCCAAAGGAAGTGGAATTCCGTGGGCAGTACTGCAAGTACTTCAGGTGTGCAGGGTGGGCCACATCAGGAGTAGGTGGGCCACACTTACTGACAACTGCTTACAATCAGCCTGGCACCTGGGGCGGTTCCTTCCCCATGTGTGCTGACTGACAACAGCCACTTCATCCTCCACTCTGCCCACACACTCCCCTTCTATAAGATGTTCCGTTCTATAAATGTATGTTTTCATCTTTATGAAAGCGGCACGTCTAAGTAAAGCCTGCTCCTGAGAGAAACATGAATTGGAGAGTGGACAGCTGAAGAATGTTTCCAAACGAGACTGGGTACCTGCCAGGACCCAGAAGGCTGATCTGAGTCTGCGCCAACAGCAAAGGCGCAGGCGGCTGCACCTCTTGCCTTAACTTATGGTGGGAAAAACAGAAGCTCTTCCAGTAGTTTTTCCTACCAACCCATTTTTTTGCATGCCACCCCACCACCACCCATCACCCATAGCCAGATGAGACAAGAGTGGCTGGCTTCTTATCGCCACTGAGTAGCTGTTAAGGGTGGTGCTGGCTCTGCCTGCCAGGCTGGCTTCCAAAATAAACAGAGCTTAGCTTTAAGGTCCCCCATTTCTTTGGACAGAAAGATAAGATAATTATTTCTCAGATAAACCCCTGTGAATAAAAGCGGGCATTTTTGAGAAAATAAAGGAAATGAAAACCAGGACACTAGATGCTGTCCATGCCTCCCCACCCCTCTTAGCTTTTGGGTTCCGTTTATCAAGTGTCAGCTGTAGAACATAAACTTGATAAGGGAATGGGCACAGTCCTTAAAGATGGCTTATATACCTACCGTAAACTCTTCACTATGAAGTGTTAGAAGGGCCATGTGCCAATCCCAGGAGGAAGGCTGAAGGCCAAGCATGGAGCCCACCTTGGTCATTTGCTCCTTGCCAGAACTAGAGGCAAATCAACGTAAATCAAATCTGTCCTGCAACAGACTGGGCCCCTCCAGCAGCGGAACTGAGGCTCAGCAGGGACAAGGCAGACACTGCTGCTGCCTACTCAAAGGCACTGAACTTGCGGTGTGTGTGGTATAATTACTATCTCAATTAATATTAGGTGTTTCCAACATAGGGAACTGATAAGCTGGGGTGGAGAGATGGATGGATGGATGGATGGATGGATGGATAGATGGATAGGTAAATGAGTAGATAGGAATTCAAAATTTCCCATGGTGACATTTGGTATCAAGAAAATATAAATAAGAGTATTCCTTTATAGAACGTGAAGCTAAATCACACTTAGATTAAATGTCAGCTGTAAGAGGTGACGAAGGTTTTGTAAATTAACATAAAGATCTGAGTTACGCAGCCTGATAGTAACTTAACAGTTGAATGCCTACTTTACCAACCAGCACAGGATCCACCAAGGCTAAGTCAAGTGGCTCCGGAAATGACTTAACATTAACTACATCCAAAGAAACCACTGGCCCATTACCAAAGGCTTCCCTGAGTCCTTGTGGGTTTACCTGACAATGAGAGCACTCTGGGGATTAGATGAAAATGAAAAGTCTAGTAGTACCCATAGTCGGTCTTGTTGGCTCCTGCCCGTAATCCCAACACTCAGGAGGTGGATGCAAGAGACCTTGAGGAGTTCAGCCTTGGCTACATACTGAGACTGAGCCAATCTGAGCTGTATGAGAGAGACCCTGGCTCAAAGCAGAGGAGAAAAGGCATCGTCCATCCGAACAAGTTCTAAATTTACCTAGACCCGAAAAGGTCCTCCTTATTGCCCAATATACGGCTGCGTTAAACAACATTTCTCTGAGTGTCAGTCAGGGTGTGGTGCTGCGCTGTTGCTGGGTGCGGAGGCAACTCTGGAATCAGGCTTACAAAGGAGCTCCTGCTGGTCTCCAGCGTGAGCCTCTCTGTGGGCTGTTCTGCCTGACCAGGCTTGTCTTAGGCATCCACTCACACGGCAGTCTGGCTCCCCTTCCAACCTTGGGCATATTGGCTCCTGTCTATCATCCCAACTCTTGGGAGGTGGATGCAAGAGGGCTTAGGGGTTCCAGTCTAGCCTTGGCTACACACTGCTATCCAAGGAATAGCAGTGGGCCAATTTTTCCTAGACCCGGAGGCCGAGTTCCCTATTTTCCCTTCCCTTCCTTGTGTGAGTTTAGTCAGTCACGTCCCAGATGGTGTCTCCTCTGCCATGGTTTTCTGTCTTTAGACATCAAAGGGAGTAGGTAATCTATGTTCCCGGTGTCATAGCCTAATGTGGTATGCTGACCTCACCTGTATCTAGACGCTTGCATTAAAACTGCCCCCATGCAGATCAGCCAGAGAAGAGACAACAGCCAAATCAACCAACTGCTTACCTAGAGCTTCTTAAATATTTTTCCTCTAGCAACAACTTCTGCCTGAGAAATAGTCACACAAGCCCAAGGATAGAAAAACTATCAAACCTACAGAGCCATCTCTCCAGTCCTGAATATACATTTCTATAGAAGACTATGCCCACTGAATATCTCTCTCTCTCTCTCTCTCTCTCTCTCTCTCTCTCTCTCTCTCTCTCTCTCTCTCTCACACACACACACACACACACACACACACACAGTGATATTACTGAGTCATGTCTGAGGACACTTTAGGCGTTTAGTGGACAGGGCCCAGAGATACAGAATAACCAGCAAGTCACAGGACAGCCCCCACAGAACAGAACAGCAACACGGAGCTGGCTCACGCAAAGGGCCACAAGGTTAAGACAATGGGCAGGTTTTCTAGGATTTCCTAAGTGCTAACTAAGACACACAATAAAATTCTAAAATCTAATCACTGTTAGTTTAATACTAGTATAATTTTAAAATAATCTAGTTTTCATTAAAAAACGGGTTGGTAGGTATGTAATCTGTCCTCAAAGACAGGAGTGGGGAACCAACCTTACAAAAAATAGAGAAAAGTACCTCATTTCCTGAGATCATTAAGTAATATTCACATCTTATTGATTAACTATAATAACATTGGTATTATTCTAAATGACTGTCAATCACTCCTGCCCTGGTCTTTAGTTCACAGAGAAAGCAGCAAGGGACATGAGTGGGAACATGGTAGCCTTAGCCCTGAGCTGGCGGAACACAAGTTAGTAGCTCCTAGTAAACCCACGTCTAAACCTCAGTGCCATCCAGAGGTGCCCGCAGTTGCCCCAGCAGCATCTCCTCCAACCCAGGAGGAAGCACAAAGGGACCCTTTCAAGCAAGAGGTTTTAAGTGGCTTTCCTGCCTTTAAAAAACAGCCAGGATGCAATTGAACTCCCCAAAAGGCTGCTAATACCGCCACCTAGTGAACAGTGGGAGAGGCAATAGAAAGTCCCAGACGCAGAGAATATCTCTAAAGCAACTCCCAGAGGCTAAGCCCCCTCATCTCAATCTCCTTTAAGGCATTACATGCAGAACACCGAGGAGAGGGAACAGTAGAAAGCCGTGCAAGAATTAGCTAATTCTCCATGCAAGAATTAGCCAAACTTCAGACATGAGCACAGTGGGGTGCACAAATTCCATTTTCCCATAAAGCACTGGACATCTCTGTCCATCCCCAGCAGTGACTGTCACCAGCTGTCCTCAGAGTGTCCTGCTGTGGCATGGCCCCCGAGTGTGGTACCTTTCTGTGGTTTTCTTGAGTTGGTGCCCATTGAACCTCAAGGACCCTGCTAACTGAGGATCAGGTCCCACTTCCTCATTTCCCTTGAACAGCAAGCAGAACAGGTGTCCATTCCAGCGTGTCCCCAACTCCCCACACAATACACGCTGTCCTGCCTTCTCACTTCCTTTTCCTGCGGTCCCAGCATCTTCCTCCACTGATTCCACGGTTTATTTTACATGTTCTTCTAAGCTACCATGAAATTTTCCCAAATCAAGATTGGTGTGTACAAGTGAAAGCCATCAGGAATGCTTATGTATATACTGTGTTCTCGATGGGGTCCTGATGGTGCAAACACATGCACTGGACAATGGGACCTCTGGGGTCTCTTCCAACTGGTACACATTCCATTAGGGGGCCTGCTGTCATACAAGCCAGACCTGTGACTAGTGTCTTCATCAAAGCGATAACCTACCTTCTACTCACCCCAGAATGGCTTCCTGGCATGTCTGCCTTCAGTTCCTGCAGCTTGCTCAGCGGCCAAGGCTGTCTTCACTTATCACCCTACAGATGCAGTCTTATTCAACACTTACTTGTTCATTCCTCGACAGGTACCCCACGTGTGTTCCCAAGTAGCAAGTGCTGATATGAAAGGTTTCTGTTTTACTATAAAGCCTTATCTAAAGGCACAGAGTAAATGACTACAGAAGCAGGCACGAAGACGACAACATTGAAACCCCTGATTCAAAACACACAGGCTGGCATAGGCTGGCTTTTCACCACATCTGTGTGTATACCCACTGAGCTACCTACAATCTATGTTTAGGTAATGACTGACACCCAGGTGGGGGCCACCACCTAAGTCCTTAGCACTAGTAATGAGATATTAGAAACTATAGAGGTCTCAAAATGACCTCCTTAATCCTACACTTGGTTCTGCTTGTTTTCTTCAGAACCATCTGAAGCATAAACTAGCTGAAGGGTTCCTGTCAGCCACGGATGGGAAGAGAGATGTGGGTGGGTCGAGGAGGCCGGTATTCGGGGTAGCAGGTGTGTTTCTTACGCAACGGAAGCTACTTTTTATTTCAGAACATTGCGTTTTATAGGCTTAGGCATGCAAGCACTGAAGGGTCACATGATCCTGGAGCTGACTATGAACTGAAAACATTCCTAGGAAGATGAATGATCAAAAACCCTGGGAAAACGAGAGACCAGTGCCATTCGAAGGCCGGGGCATCAGCCTCCAAGCTTCTGATGTGGTCTTATACAAGATAGGCTGCTGTATCCAAAAGTGACAGAAAACCTACCCTGTCTGGAATTGGCCTCCATGCAGGGAACACAAGCCTAGATACTCAGGTGTTTGGTGAGGACACATCAGAAAGTGTGACAGACAGAGGGTCTTATGGTCTTTACTCCAATTTAACCAGCAGTGGAGGCCTCTGCCTCTTCCCACCTATGCTCTGGATTCCATCCAGAGTCTGAAGGGAAACAGAACAGCGTCTGGCTGTGCAATGTCAGAAATTAGGAACTAAGGCTCAGAGTCAGTGAAGAATTTGGCCCAGAGAGCTGGGCTTGATACGGTGTTGGTGTCTGCAACTTAGTGAAATTCCTTGGTCTGCTGTTCTTAGTAGAAAGTTGTGGTCTAGGCCAGTGTTAGTCAACAGAACTTTGGGGGTTAATAACATGACCTCTTTAATAAAGACCCAAACCCCAGTGTTTGGATCTGGCCACCTTCTCTTGGAACATGGAGACAGGGACAAGCTGACACGCAGAGTGACTTTTACCTGTCAGTCAGGCCTGAGTAGAAGAGGAAGTGAGCCCAGGACAGAGTTTGAAACAATCCAACAAGACAACGAATTGTGAGATCACCATTTCTACCTTCCTCGGGATCCTAAAAGGTATCAGCTCTGTCAACAGCAGCGCTACATACCAGCCTCTTGCTCATGGTGGTCCCCAGATAGACAGCAAGACCACGAAAACTGATTTCTACCTGTGGATCTCGATCGACCATGAAGACAAACCTCAAAAACAGCCAGTTCACAGACATGAAGATAGACCAACTGTCTCAACCCACCCTCCCTGTATTACAGAGTGAGCCATCCATCCATCCAGGGCCCCCAAAAGACCATTCTTTACTGATTCGTAAGCTGGGGCTACTGATTCCAGACATAGCTCACAGAGCAAGGACACCACACAGGAGGCTGCCCTTCGCCATCCAGCTGTGACATTACGTCAATAGTGGACACCACAATAGCTCTCGGGGAGACAGAACTGCATTCCATTAAAGAGGACATCACACAGCTAACCCTGTACTTTGCTTTACTCTTTACATAAACATTACATAGTACATTACCATCATTTCTAACTGAGCCGGTTCCCACCAGAGTCCTCTTTCTCATTCTGTTTATCACTGGCTTAAGGGCATATTTTTCATATGCCCGTGGTCCACTTTGCAAAGTGTGCAAAGGCTGGGTAGACAATTTTTTTAAACCGTATAGATGTCTAAATTGTTCTACTTTGTAAAGATAATTGTGTTTATTTTTATAGTTTAAAGAATTTTGATAAATAGAACGTGTTCAAAAATATTAAAATATAAGTATACTCAAGATCTAGTTATGCTTTATGAATGTATCCCAAGGGGACAAATGACTATGGCAAGAAGACGTCATTCAGTGATATCTAATGTAGCAAAAGATTAATCACCGTCTACATTTTTATCATTAAAACAGCCTATATATTATGATATGTTGATGCAATTGTATGTTACTTATCATAGTGGTTAAGGTTCCAGAAATAAGCCAAAAACCCAACACCTCAAGAAAATTCCATACTCCAAATAAAAATTATACCACATCAAAATGTATACTAAATATATAAATGAGAATATTTGTTATATTAGCATAGCAAAATTTATAGGTCATTTGAAAACACTTTGCTTTCTTAAACAAATAAACATAAACTACCCGCTAGCCAGTGGCCCGTGGAAAATTAATTTTGCTGCAGTTCCAAACCAAGCTATTGATCAGGCTAGCTCCCCTTTACTGAGAGTTGACTCAACTAGAATTTACAGGCTGGAGTTGTAATGAAAAATCCAGTAAAGGAGACGAGAGAGAGGTACCGTGGATTAAAAGGCCAAATGTACTGTGAGTAGATCAATGGCTGCCGGATGTATTTACAGTGGTTCTGTAGTATCTGCCAATTAATGCTAAAGAATCCCCGAAGAATTCACAAGCAAATCTATTTAACTTAGAACTCAGTAGGCTTTCAGATGCTCTCTCAATTAAAATGTTGTAGCACCATCGCTAAACCGATGGCGCAATTACAGGTTTAACAGCAAGGTGCACTTTACTAGTTGAAGGAAACTGACATTTGGTCTTTTCCTCCCTCCCTTTATCTTTCCGAGAGGTCAGGAGTCAAGTTTTCTTCCCTTTGGTTCTCAGTACGTGAGGATTTTCAATGTCCTTATAGGCACTCCAGTCCCAGTGGGCAGCCAGGAAGGAGAGTAGGAGGCCGGCGGTGACCCGAGTGCTGAGAGGATCCGTGAGTACACGCCTGTGTGTTATTTCCCATGCTTCCATCCAAGAACAGGCTGTACGGAGGCAGCGTGTATGAATGCACCCATTATGCCTATCGCCCTTGCCTTATCCCACTCAAGGTCTAACACTGGCTTAGGTCACCTCCCTTGGATACAATCTGTACCATCAACTGGGGTGGAGGCTGCTCAACTATGAGTAGTTGGCTTCCTCTGGGTAGCTTCTCAGGTGTGGTTCATCAGGCACACCCTACTAACTGACAACTTGTTCTCTTTAAGAGCAAGTTTTGGGTTCTGCTTATTCCATTGGCTTGATGGGAGACCCGGTGACCGCATCTGCCTGACTGATGGCCGCACTCCGCCCGCGTAAGAGGCTGTATATCTCTGTAGAGCCAGTCCACCCCGCTAAACCTCAACCACTTGAAAGGTCTCCATCAAAATGCTTTCTGGTACAATCTTCCTCTTACACGGTCTGAAACAACTGCATTGTTCTATAGATAACACTGGCCAAGAGAGATAAAAGGGAGTTTGTTGCTCTGCTCAGACACATGTTCTTCCTTTGTATCCCAGGCTGGTCTTGGACTCACTGGCTAGCGTAGGCTGGCCTCTAATTCATAATTCTTCTCCTTCTTCATCTCAAGTGCTGGAATGACAGCTACAAAGTGCCATGCCCAACTCCAATAGAATGGGGTTTGTTTTTGTTTTGTTTTGTTTTGTTTTGATTTTTTGAGACAGGGTTTCTCTGTATAGCTCTGGCTGTCCTGGAACTCACTTTGTAGACCAGGCTGGCCTTGAACTCAGAAATCGCCTGCCTCTGCCTCCCGAGTGCTGAGATTAAAGGCGTGCGCCACTACGCCAGCTCAATAGAATGTTTTAAAAGGTCTTTTAGGTCTTTAAGAGTATATACAGACACCGGTTGGGCTGGAGAAATGACTCAGTGGTTAAGAGCACTGGTTGCTCCTCTAGATGGTCTGGGTTCAGTTTCCAGCACCTACAAGGCAGCTCACAACTGTCTGTAACTCCAGTTCCAGGGGATCCATTCCAGCAGGCTCACACGTGGTGCACATACATGTGCATGCAGGCAAAATACTCAAACACATAAAATAAAATCAATAATCTTAAAAAGAATTGGTATATCATTTAAAAAAACCACATAAAGTTTCTCTGTGTGTGCATGAGTGCATACAGTGTAAGTGTGTGTGTGTGTGTGTGTGTGTGTGTGTGTGTGTGTGTGTGTGTGTGCTTTGATTATCTGCAATACTATCCTGGCCAAATATGCCCAACCATGCCTGGTGCTTTTTCTTTTTTAATACATGGTGCTATAGATTGGAACTCAAGTCTTCATGCCTATACAGCAGGCACTCTACCAACTCCCCAGCTCCACATAACGTCATATTTGTTATAAATTTGAAACTTTTACCCCATCCTTCTAAGAGTCCATAGTACTGGATAATCACACAGAGAAATTTCCACGTGAAAAACCTCCAGTGTGATGCTTCAGATAGCCAAGGGCAACAGGCACGGGAGGAGGAAGGATTTATTGTTTTGTTTTGTTTGTTTTTTAGGGTGCTTCTAGACCCGCAGTTCTCAACCTGTGGGTTGTGTCCCCTTTGGAGATCAAATGACTTTTTCATAGGTGTGGCATATTAGATATCCTGTATAGTAAATATTTATAATTCATAACATTAGTAAAATTACAGCTATGAAGTACAACAAAGGTAATTTTATGGCTGGAGGTCACTACAAAAGAACTGTATTAAAGGGCCACAGCATTAGGAAGGTTGAGAACCACTTCTCTAGATCAAGTGAACTTCACACATCCTCTTGGCTCTCTCCTAGGCATCTTTGCCATGTTGCTCTGTAACCTCTCCTCCACCATAGTATCTTCAGACCTCCCAGATCTGAGAGAAAAATCTTTCTGGAACTCCACCTCTGGGCTGGGTGAGCTGACAGTCCGGCTCCCCTAGCTTGGGGCAAAGCACACGACATATACATGCAGCTGGTGTTGGGTCAGTATGGAAAGCAAGACTCTGCACAAGAGTCAACAAGCCCAGGACAGAAGAGCGCCAGCTGAGTCTGTGTGTGTAAGCACAGTCACCTATTCAGGAGTGGCTGAGGACAGACAAAGATAATCTCAAGGTTACTCTAAACCACCCAACAGCATGCAAAGAAACGGGTGTGTGTGTGTAGTGATGTGTGTGTGTGTGTGTGTGTGTGTGTGTGTGTGTGTGTGTGTATGCTAGAGTGCACGCTCATTACACTGAGATTGTATATTAAAGGATGCCCCACAAAAACTAATAAAATACAAAGTTGAGTGCCAGACATTTTCCCTGGTTATAAAACACTTAAAGATCTGAGTGAGCTAACTTACTCAGCCCCTCCTAGCTTTTACACTAACTTTATAGTCAACATCATCTCATCCAAACCTTACCAAACACAATCTCCCTGAGAACGTTGGCATTCTCCCAAACACTCCCTCTTTCTCTCAATTTCTTTTCCCTCCCCCCACGGTCTGCTATCGCCACAGAAGAACAGCATCAGGCATACAGTAGGTCCTTCATCCAGTTCTGATGAGTGCATGAACAAGCATTAAGGTGCTTGCTAACTCGATTCTCATTAGCCACAGCTCATATAAGCGCACTGGCTTCTACCTTAAAAAAAAAAAAAGTCACATCTTTTAAAGGACTCAGAACACAGGACCATGTGTCAGCATGAGCTCAGAGTTCCCCTCCACCATGGCGCATGTAGCTCCCCAAGTCACTCTCCTGCCCATGCTTGTCATTGCCCATCCAAAGAGAATAGTTCTCTCCAGACAACTGCCTCCTTACACATTTTCATGCCATTCTACACACAGTGGCTTTCTGGGCTAAGCTGCTTGGTCTCCTAGATCACTAAGTCCATAGGAAGGGGGAGAGAACTCTTCCCTTCCTTATTTTTCTCCTGATCCCCTCTTCCTCCAGTAGCACTAGTATATTCTGATTTAAAAAACAAAACAAAACAAAACAAAGAACGTTCTGAGTATGATGCTTTTCAAAAAAAATTAAGTTTTTAGTTTTATCTATGTGGGTTTGTACATATGAGTGCAGTATCCATAGGGGCCACAAGAGGGCATCTATCCCCTTGGATCTGGCTTTATAGGCAGTTAGTTGTGAACTGGGTGGTAAGTGCTTCGGACCCCCCTCCACCCCCTCCACCCCCCACCCCCCCACCCCCGAAGAAGAGGTGTTCCTAACAGCTTAGCCATCTCTCCAGCCCCTATGTTGCTGCTTTTAGACCCACGATTTTACCATGGTGTGGATCATGCTGGTTCTCATCAGCTGAAGAGCTAAGGAGAAAGGCTTGCGGGATCCGTACCTACATCGAAGGTTCTGATCCTCCTCACTCAGAATTCAATTAAACATCCTTCATAGAAACAATGTCAGGAGAAAATCAAGCGCTCAGCAAGCAAGAGAAGCCTCCATTGAAGGGCTTTATTTTACTGATTGATTGACTGATTTTCAGTGTGTACGTATGGTTTGTCTGCATGACTATGTGCCTGGTGTTGAAGGAGGCCAGAAGAGGGTGTTGGATCCCCAGAACTGAGAGAGTTGTTCAGCTACAACATATGTGCTGGGAACTGAATGTGGATCCTATGCAGGCACAGAAGGGCTCTTAAGCATTGTGCCATCTCCCCGGTCTCTGAAATCTTTCTCATCAGGACATTTTATTAAACACATGTAGTTCATATGCTCCCCAGGACACAGAACACTCATTTACGCAGCAGGATATTTCTTGACAAAATCTGCTCAAGACTCTTCAGCAGCTGGACCTTGTGTACACCAATCACGGACCTCGGGATCACTTCCTTCTCAGGGTGTGAAGTTCAGTCTTCCCACAGTTGCCCTCCTGCCGGATACTTGTTCTTTACGATCAGAGAGAACCAAGCTACTGGCCCCAAAGCCTTCTGTGACAGCAGTTGTCTTGTTCCTCCCACCATCTGCTGTGTTTCTTCTTTGGGTCACCCCACCGCACAGACGTCATGCATGGCTCACACATGGCACATGCTCACAGACTGACATGGAAGGATGATTCCCTCAACCAGCTACTAAGTATCTATGATGGGGATAACCTCGGATCTGTTAAGTAATTATCTATGATGGGGGTAACCTCGGATCTGTTAAGTATCTATGATGGGGGTAACCTCGGATCTGCTAAGTATCTATGATGGGGGTAACCTCAGATCTGCTAAGTATCTATGATGGGGATAGCCTAGGATCTGTTAAGTATCTATGATGGGGATAGCCTAGGATCTGTTAATTATCTATGATGGGGATAGCCTAGGATCTGCTAAGTATCTATGATGGGGTAACCTCGGATCTGTTAAGTATCTATGATGGGGGTAACCTCGGATCTGTTAAGTAATTATCTATGATGGAGATAACCTAGGAGCAGATAGAGGATCCAACATCAGCACATAGCCTAGCGCATCAATGCAACAGAACCTTCCGTTGCTGATGAATGACCTCAATGTGACTTCTGTCCCCTTTCAGAAGCACTTAGACAAGACATGGCTGGGTTAAAGAAACACACACACACACACACACACACACACACACACGCAGTGAACAATGGACTTGGTTGTTTTTTTAAATTCCTTGATGCACATTTACACTCCAATTTTGTGTTAAGTGAACTTGGTGTCGATCCGCATGAACTATTCTGAGTTCACAGCATCACATAACATACACCTGAAGTTCTCCGATATTTACCAGAGTCAGGGGTCATTCCACTACCTCAGATATGGGCATGGTACACTAATGACCATCCCGTGCACTTTAAAGTAGTGCTGCCTGCTGTCTTCTATCCTAATTCTCAAAACAAACAAACAAACAAACAAACAAAAATCAGACTCAGAAACATTGTTCACTACTCTATCCCTGGCCTAAAACCGGAACAAGTCATATAAAAAACTATCAACTCTGAGCTCTGAGCTTCCCGGTGTTTGGGCCAAGGGATCCAGTGAGAAGAATGTTAGGCCAAGCCTTGGGCATCAAATACACTGACAAGGAAGGACACAAAAGGGAAGAGGGGTGCAGGAGAAGGGCTCGTCCTGTCTTCTCCCTGCCCATTGATTACCTGGGGTCTTCTCTGGCAGTATCTTCAAAAAAGCAGAATTCACCCTCTCTCCCTCTTCCTGCATTCCTCACTAAACTAAAGGATTCTAAAGCAAGGGGCTTCTTATGACCAGAGAAATCTTTTCTAAGGATGCACTCTACCCCAGTGAGGCTGTCTCCAGTGTGTTCTACGTAGGCGAATTCCCCTAAGATTGTAAGGTGCCTTGGCTCTGCTACAGCAAGCTTTTCCTTTCTAGTTCATTTCCTAGTCACCTTATGTTGTGGGTTAAGATAGCAAGTGCTACCACCCAAACAAAACCAATACAAACAAAATCACCCAACAAGGACTACCCACTCCTTACTAAACTGGCCATTTCTTCAAGTTTGTTTATTCAACAACAAGAACTTCCTGGGATAAATAATCTGTACACGGTCATTATATAGATGGGCATGCTCAGAGGTGCATTCAGCAAACAAAAATAACCTGGCATTTAGTTTCAAGTGTTCAGTCTTATATTCTATAAAAAGGGGTTGGGGGGTGCTATTTGGGGCTGGAGAGATGTCTCAGCAAATAGGAGTTCTTCAGATACCCCTGGTCTTTGCCAATTTTGTGTGTGTGTGTGTGTGTGTGTGTGTGTGTGTATGTGTGTTTATGTGCACACTTTTATAAAAGTGTTTGCCAGTGCCCATGAGGACCAGAAGTGGAAACTGGATCCCTTTAAGCTGAAATTACATATACGTATACACACACACACACACACACACACACACACACACACTCACACACGTTATGGGTGCTGGGACCTGAATTTGATCCTTTGATAGAGCACCAAATGCCCTGAGCCATCTCTCCAGGCCTCCCACCCCCAACTCTAAGCACAACAAGTGTGAACCCTTGGGGTTCTCCGTGAGAGCAGGCCACACCCTGAGCCATGTCTCCAACCCTCAAAACAAGCTTTTGGCAAACAGAGAGGAGAACAAGCACAGACCCTCTTCCTCTTCTTGTCCTCCAAGCATCCTTCTTGGGACACTGTACAAAAGCATCTTCCTGAGCTTATTTTGGTTAATCAAAGAAAGGTAAACTAAGGTTTACAACCTGGGTTTCACACACATCATAGTGATCCTCCTGGAAGCAAAGCATGGTCTGGCTTCCTTTCAGTTAGCACCTGTCATGAGGGCTAGCTGTTGTCAACCTGACACGACTTAGCATCACCTGGGAAGAGTCTCAAGGAAGGCTTGTCTACAGTGGCTCAGCCTGTGGAGGATTGTCTTAATTTTTGTGGGATAATCCAGTCCAGTGTGGGTAGCACCATTCCCTAGGAAGGGAATTCTGCACCGTGCAAGAGCGTACAAGCAAGCAAGCATGCATGCACTCATTCTTCCCCAGCTAGATGTGACTAGCTATTAGACCTTCTTGCCTAGACTTTTCCACAATGGTGGTCTATAACCTTGAATTGTTCACTGAAATATGTCCTTTTTTTGCTCTGGGTTTCTTTCTGTTCAGCCTATGCCATCACAGGAACAGAAATGCATCTCAGAGAACACGGAATCAAGCCCAAGCTTTAACCTCAGAGCAAGTAAGCAAATGGCTAACCTCAAAAGATGGGTATTCGCAGAACTTGCCAACAAACAGCAGATCTTTTGGCATAAGACCCTACGCTCTTTAAGGGTGACTGCCAGAAATGGGTGGCACGATTATAAAAGTGGTGCGTTGTGAGTGTGGTGGGGCGTGGGAAGGGCTAGGGAGAGGATCATGTAGCATCAGGTATGTGCTGCAGCTGCTTCCTCACGTAACACTGAAGCACAGAGCAGCAAAACCACCGTGTTCACTCAGCCCAGCCACATGCCTGAGAGACCTACTCTCCTCTACATCACTAGATAAGTCCACACACTGTATGAGAACAAAGGGACCGAGATAAACTTTTCTCTCGCACTTAATTACTCAGAGGGATGATCCTGGGTAGCCGTGGGAGGCATCTATGACCAGAAGTGATTGGATACTTTATTTTTAAAGGGGGGTGGGGTTTCTTACTGTCCATCAAAGGGCAGCGCACATTACAGTGAAGTAGGATTCAGTCTTAAAAAGTTACCAGGTCCTCATGTTACAACATAGATGGAACTCGAGGACGCCAAGCTAAAAGTCACCTGAGTGAGCTCATGAGACCCTGTGTCTGGAGAAGAGACAAAAGGGAAAGGAAGGGAGAAGTGAGAAAAGACAGCTAGTTCTTCCTACAAGGGTAAAATACTTGTTAAAGGTAATTGGCTTGAAGCAGATCTGGAAACTAAAGACTGTAAAACTGTGCTATAAATTAAAGAAAACTCAAACCGAAGAGACTCTAAGTACCTAGGTGTGGTGGAACAGGCCTGGTTTCCCAGTACTTGGTAGGCTCAGGCAAGGAGATCACAAATTCAGAACTTGTCTGGGCTACACAGAAGACACTGTCTGAGAAAAAAGAAAACCACCCACATTCACAGAATACAAATCTTAATGTTTTAAGAGGTCAGTATTAGGGGTTGAGAGGCCATGGTCTGGCTGTTCATGTCTTTCCAAACATGATCTATATATGAGCTATCAAAGAGGCTCTGTGTCCTTCCTCCTTTCTGGTAAGAAACTGAACTGAAACTGCTGCTTCCAAAGTCCATGAACAGGACCTTGGTTAGGAGATCAGGGTACTGCGATTTGCTAGAAAAAAACGGTCGGGTCCCCCTTCATCCGGTTCTGTAAGTAAACAGTTCCCTGACCTCTGGGTTAACTCATGAGCGCCCTCTCCAGGAGCACGCCAGGAAGGGCAGGAAGAGAAGGACAGTTTATTCCTGGGGCTCTTGCCCTGCTGACCGAGGTGAGTTTGGATCTCAGAGCTCCAGTCTCCCCAGGAGAGACACACACCAGAACACTTATTTTCTGAGAGGTCAGGCAAAGTAGTTCCTTTGTCAACAGGTACCAACTATTAAAACTTCAGGCACATTTCAATGTGATTATTAAAATGTGGGATGGGAAGATAGGGGAGGGGAGGAGGAAACTTCCACTAAGAGCCCCCGTTTTAAAAGCATCTTAAAATCTCTTACCTTGGGCTGGAGAGATGGCTCAGTGGTTAAGGGCACTGGCTGCTCTTCTAGGTCTTAAAGTTTAATTCCCAGCCACCACAAGGTGGCTCACAACCATCTGTAATGGGATCTGATGCCCTCTTCTGGTGTGTCTGAAGAGAGCTACAGTGTACTCATATAAATAAAATAAATAAATCTTAAAAAACAAACAAACAAACAAACAAACAAAAAAACCCCATCTCTTAACTCCTTCAATGGACATGGTCCTTAAAGTCTCTCAACTCCTTCGAGGGACATGGTTCGCATCAATGCGAGAGGTTCAATCGAATATTTTTTTATGATGTGGTAGAGGAAGGGTGATGGGATGGGATGTGGACTGTTGAGATTTCATGTTCAGTTGTTAAAAACTTTGTCTCAGGCTGGAGAGATGGCTCAGTGGTTAAGAGTACTGACTGCTATTCTCAAAGTCCTGAGTTCAATTTCCAGCAACCGCATGGTGGCTCACCACCANCTGTAATGGGATCCAATGTCCTCTTCTGGTGTGTCTGAAGAGAGTGGCAGTGTACTCACATACATAAAACAAAAACAAAAACAAAAAAAACCAAGCCTGTCTCATTTTAAGCATCATTAAAAATTCCTAATGCTGCAGGTTATGCGGGGGAAGGAAATGAGAGGTGCAGACACTCCTGCTTCCAGTCTCCACACCCCTCCCACTTTCCATCAGTGCCATGTTGGATCCGGGGTTCACCGTGTCCCTGGTCCCTGACAGCCACCATGAGGTGGGGGTCTAGGGAGAATTTCTCCAAGTTCCGTGAAAAACAAGCAGCAGTTACTGCTATGACCACCGCACACTTGGATCTGACTTTCTGCACCGTTATAGTACGGCACTAAAGAAAGATGTTGTGAGTCATTGCTTTATCAGATACGAAAATGAGAGAAGGGGGATCTCTGAGAGATGAACCAGGCTCCTGAGTTATTGCATTAGATAAAGTTATAAATACACTAACAGCATGGAAAATTACTAATGTTATTTTTAAACATTCTAGAAACTACAGAAACCTCACCCAGTGTTGAATATTTTAGGAGGTCTACAGTTATGGATCTACTCTCAGAGAGCAAAACCCCTGGGTTCTCTCCCTCACTTCATCTTTTAAAACGCCCCACAAAATACAAACAATCTCAGCTAATTAACAATTTAATCGTGCCTTGCATTCACTCTAATCCCAGGCACACTGCCTCACACTTTGAAATGAAAATTCCGCGTTATGGCAGAGGATTTAGAGACTTGCAGAATCAAAAAGAAATCATAACTCCTACATTTTTAATCATCCATCCCCCGAGACCATGATTTACCCCACAATCCTCCCCAGGGGAAAAAAAAAATGGAGAAAGTTTTGAGGAACGAGTTATTCTCAAAGTAAATCTCCTACCAGCCTCTGTCAATCACGTTAGTCCTTTCCCCCTAGTTAGTCCTTTCCCACTTCCTGCCTGAAAACTACATTACTATTTAATTGCTTGGCGACTTCCCATTTTATTAAGAGGCAGAAAAACATAAAGAGCCAAAACATGGAGATGAGGCCCTAGCCGTAAATTGTCCCCTTAAGCAATGAAACTTACTTCTCCAGCGTGATGTGGTTGGCTCTGTGGAAAAGCCCTACATGTGCAATTCTGCCTGAGCCCAGAGCCCCCATCACTTACAGGCAGCCCTACAGTTCTCAGGGCGGAGGGCCATCCATCAGAGCCAGGCTAGTCGACTGCATGTTCTCTAGAGCCAGTGTGAAGGGCATAGCCAGGAGCCAGCTTCGTCCACCACCCGTGCCCACCCCAAATTTCTCTTCTCTTCTCATGGGGTGAAACAAGCAGAAGAAACGGGCGGGATAAGTCAGCACTTGGGTCTGATGTAGCATACGGAAGACACTAGGTTCCACCTCCCAGTACCAAATGGAGGTGGGCACAGAGGATCTGTAAGAAGCACAACCATGAAAAACTGTACATCTCGACTATGCCCCATTTGCCATGCTGTTTCTTAGGGATTCAAACTATTCTGTCATAATCCAATGAAAACTGTGGCTACATTTTCAGCCTCGTAAACTCAGAAGGGACCACGTCTCTCCCGTTTATACAATGCCCCGATCTCCATTTCTTCCTCTGTAGTGAGACAGAAATCATTATCAGATTATGCCACATCCTGGAATGTGCCAGCATGTCTGGCCTCTCAAGGCTGCTTCCAGTGGGTCGCAGAGACTAAGTGGGGTCTGGTGTTTCAAAGCCTGGGAAAGCATCCGCTGGTGACTTCTCTAGAAGGCTGCCAGCCAAGAAACAAAGGCAGCTAGTGTTATTAAAGCCACCCATTGATGGGTACAAGAAAGTAGATTTTTGATGCTGTTCAGAAAGCCTTGCAAATGCATAGCTGAGAGAGAGAGAGAGAGAGAGAGAGAGAGAGAGAGAGAACAAGAAATTCAGCAGGGTTACTGCAGAGGGAGATCAGGAGATAGGATACTCATGTGCATTTTCTTTTTTAAAGATATTTAGATTTTTATTATTTTATCTGTATGGGTATTTTGCCTGAATATATGTATATGCACCACAGAAGAGAGAATTCAGTTCCCTAGGACTAGAATTCTAGACAGTTGTGAGCCACTATGTGGGTGCTAGGAATTGAACCTAGGACCTTTGCATGAGCACCTTCACCTTTGGTGACGCCAACTCTCAAACCTTGGTTTCTGTACCTGTTTTACTGAGTGTATGAATGTGCATTACTTTTGCCATTAATTTTGAAAAAGCTAAAATATGATAGAGAATAATGACTAATATTTTTCTGAACTACCAAGTCCTAATACTAGGGCTAATACCAAGCCTTAACATGACGGTAACCGTGTCCTACATCCAGAGCCAAGATTGGGTTCGGAAAAGGCCTTTAGATACCAGAGTGCCAACATTTTCCAGGTCCAGTGATTTCCAAGCAAGTAGACGGGATTTCCCGAAACAAGACTTGCCTTAAACACCTAGCACACTTAGAAGCACTGGCTATTGAGTTGACGGCATCGTTCCCTAAGACAGTACCACTTCCTTTCTCCTTAGAAGCAGGGCCCTGAGGATGACCTCAGGATCATCTTTCCTGGCACCCAACCAGCACACTCACCAGGAATTTGGCTCAAGTCTAGGAACAGCCTCTGTGTTTACTTTCCACACAGAGGACCACCCCACAGAGAAAAAGAAACAAAATTACCGAGAGTCCCCAAGGACATACAGTTTTGTGTTGGAGGCCCCAAGGGCATACAGTTTGGGTTGGAGGCTGTTAAAAGAATTGTATTTGGCTGCTCGTTTGGGGGGAAAAATGTCGATCTCAAATAGTATTTCAAGCTAAAGTTCAAGTGGATGTATTTAAAATGTCAAGGTCATAAAACAACAATAAGAAAAATGTAAGTAAATTTCCATGCAGCCTGGTGGCTGAGATATTGTTCCGGTTCATGTCTTCTAAATGCAATCAATGAACTATTCGACACCCTGTTATAGACACAACCCCTACCCACAAGACTTACGGGGAAAAGTAAATCAAAAAGTTATTGCACGCTGGTAAGCGCTCAAAGGGGAAAAAGGCAAGACCTGAAGTAAGAGAATTTTGCAGGGAATGATCAGCCCGTTAGGAGGATGCTCTCGGGACATCTAAGCTAGAGCCTACAAGGCAGGACTGGGAACACTTCTGTGCCAGGGCAGGTTTCTGAGAGAGCTTTGCATAAATTGACCTACTTAATCTTATGCACTATTATGAAGATGAGTCCAGAGCCACAAGCCAGGAAGTTTAAGAAACTAATGAACAAGAAGCCCAATGACCCCCCCAAACACCAGGATCTAGAGTCTTCATTCTAGAATTGCCTCTCTGAGTACTGGGCTGCAAGAGGTGTGCATGTCCATTGGTATGTGAGTTCTAGCATGTGTGTGTGTTTCTGTGTGTGTGTCTCCATATGTGTATGTGTGTCTCCACACTGTGTATATGTCTCTGTGAGTCTGTGTGAGTGTGGTGTGTGTGTGTGTGTGTGTGTGTGTTTGATATACATGAACATTCCAGCCAAATGAAGAGCACCCACAGAACCCTAGAGGCAGAAAGAAGTTGGCATGTTCCCCCACACGGAGAGGTAGCCAAGCACCAGAACACAGTGTACACGATGGCAAGAGGTGGGGATGGAGAACAGACACAGCCAGAGCAGGCCCTACCCTGCAGGCCTTGATGAAGAGAATGCCAGGATGGGATCAGGCAGGGGTGTGCCACGAGGGACCACACCTGAAAGAATTACAGGCATCAGTGCGAGGACGACAGCATTCCTGCTTCCAAGTGAGTCTATGCAGCATCGATAAAGGAACATAAAGACTCCACTGTCTAAATGTTTACACACAGTCAATAGCACCAAGCATGATTCAAGGCCAAAAAAAAAAAAAAGAAAAGAAAAAAAAAAAGACTAATAATTCTACAGTAAGAATTTTAGAATTCTGGTAAAATAGAAACAAAACCCAAAAAGAGCCATTTCTCTAGCAAAATGAGCCTGAATAGAAAAATCTACAAAAGAACAAACAGAAATGCATACATAAGAATGAGTTCCTATGCCCATAAGGAACTCCATGTGTTTCTTTGTTATTGCTTTAATGTCATGCATTTCTTGGGAGGGGTGTATGTGTGGTGTGGTGCATGTGTGGATATCAGAGCCTGCGTGATGGTCAGAACTTGCAGGGGATGGTTCTCCTCTTTTAATTGTGGCCCCGGGGAGGGAACACAGACCATCAGGCCTGGCAGCAGGTGCCACCTGCTGAGCCGTATCAGCCCCGACCCCCGACCCCACTGTGTAAAACCTTCGTTTATTGCGTGTGAGGATGGAGGTGGTATTTGCAGGCGCCGTGTCGCACATGTGACTGTCAGAAGACGCTGTGGGAGTCAGTTCTCTCCTTCCACCATACAGGCCTCGGGGATAGAACTTAAGTCATGAGGCTAGGCAGCTGCCGCCTCTACACGCTTCAACCATCTCTCCTGCCCTCTTACTACATTTCAAATGTGGTTTTCTGCCAGGCAGTGGTGGCGCACGCCTTTAATCCCAGCACATGGGAGGCAGAGGGAGGCAGATTTCTGAGTTCGAGGCCAGCCTGGTCTACAAAGTGAGTTCCAGGACAGCCAGGGCTACACAGAGAAACCCTGTCTCAAAAAAAGTGGTTTGCTCCCATGGTAAGGCAGTTATGGGAACTGAGACCTCTTATATAGTGTCAGAAGGACTATAAACTGGTTTAGCCTTCCAAGTAACCCAGAGTGATTTTACAGTAAGGAAACACTTAGAATGGTCTCAAACGTACAGTTAGAAGGACGGACGGTTATGTTAACAAACACACCCAAAGGGGCTTGATAAGTAAAGTACACTTCTAAAATCAACTTCTCAATCACCTTTGATAACTACAAAGTCACTTTCTCAACTGATAAAAGCAGGGGTGTTTTTGTCTTTAAACTCTGCGTTAGCACACACGGCCCAACCCCGGCAGTCCAGTGATGTGACAGTTAGGATCACACTGCTTTCTCTTGTGGTGTGGAGATGGACCCAGGCAGGCCAGCGAGCTTGACAAACACGCTACTGAGCGCTCTCCCCAGCACCGATGACACGGGCACTGCTCTGTTCTACCTTTTCTCCAGTCAATACATACTCTTCTTAATGGTCGACAATGACTACAATTTTGAGGGCACCTGGCTACAGTGAGACACTCTTGCAAACAAACACATGAACAAAACCCAAAAAGCCAAATCTTCAAGAAAAGAAAAAAAATCAACCATCAGGAAATAAAAACATGGTATACTATTACAGTGGTTCTCAACCTATGGGTTGTAACCCCAGGGGTCGCAGATTATAATTCACAACAGTAGCAAGATTACAGTTATGGAGTAGCAACTGGATAACTTTATGGTTGGGGGGTCGCCATACAGTGAGAAACTGGACTAAAGGGTAGCAGCCTTAGACAGGTTGACAGTACATACATCTGAACACACAAACACGTGCCACACACACACACACANACACACCATACACACAAACACACCACACACACAAACACATCACACACCACACACACACACCACACACACACACACACGTACCATACACACAAACACATCACACACACACACACACACACACACACACACACACACACCTACACGTTTTTAAAAAGTGAACTTTTAGAGTTCCTGATACACAACAAGTGATTGAGACACTATTACCAATCCCCACATCTGATCATTATCATATCTATATATACTACAATTCTACACTAAACTACATAAATATATACATTATCTATCTATTTTTAAAGTAGGGCACGGGGATTGAGGTGGTTTGAACAAGAACGGCCCCCTTCGACTCATATAGCTGTAGCCTTATTGGAGTAGGTGTGGCCTTGTTGGAGGAAATGAGTCATTGGGGTTGGGCTTTGAAGTTTCAAGCGCCCATGCCAGGCCAGTCTTTTATGGATTAGGATACAGTTCTCAATTACTGCTCCAACATGCTGCCATGCTCCCGCCATGATGACAATGGCCCGGACCTCTGAAACTGAACGCAAGCCCCCAATTGAATGATTTATACAAGTTGCCATGGTCATGGCGTTTCTTCACAGCAACAGAACAGTGACAAATAGGGATTCGGCTTTGTCGGTAGAGCCTTTGTGCCACATGCGTGAAAACGCATGAAGCCCTGGGTCTGAGCCCCAGTGTTACATATGCTGGTTGTGACACACAACTGTCATCCTGGCACTCAGGAGATGAAGCCAGGAGGACTCGGGGTTCAAAGTCACTCAGAAGCACGGCTCGGAAGGCAAAGGCGCCTTCCCAACAAGGCTGGCAACCTGAATCCAACCCAGAGAATCACTTGTCAGGCTGGCGCTCTCCTTCCTCATTAACATGGCTTCTTGGGCCCTGGCCCTCCCCACCCAGTACTCTGTGGCTTATCTTTATGTGTGGAACATCAAGAATGAGGATTAAGGACCCAAAAGCTACATCACGGACCATTCGGTGACATGCAGTGAGCAAAACAATCCTCCAAGTCAGTTTCCTCCCCTGTAAAAATCAGGTCAATAACAACAGCTGCTCACCTCCCTCACAGGTATGCAGTGAGGATCAAACAAGTGTGTGTGTGTGTGTGTGTGTGTGTGTGTGTGTGTGCACCTGTGCATGCTTGCACATGCCTGTCTGTCTCCAACAGCCCGGTTATCCCTGTTTCTGCTCTGCCATTATACTTAAACTCTCTGCACTGACGGCGGCAGGGATGGTTGTGTGTGAGCTTCAGCTCATCGCAGCTAATGCTAACTGTACGACACTGTCAGCAGTTTAGTTTCTACTGTGAATTACTGATTGGGTAACAATCACATTTCATTCAGAACAAGCATAGCATTTTTTTTTTTAAAACTGTGTGAGCATGCACTTACATGTAGTTCTAGAAAGCAGCTGTAGTAGACGATTATTGAGCATGTATCAAGTAAGGCACCGTCCTAAAGTGCTCTACAAGGGAGGGCTTACTGCTATTTATTTACATTGTGCAGACAGGGAAACTGAGGCAGACTAAACACAGGCATCTTACTCTAGAGTCTACTTCCTTCACCCTCATGCACTGCTGTCCTATAGTTCTACTAGTGACAACAGTGCAGAGGTGACAGTCTGTTAAATACTGGGCGGGAGGGGATATACACACAAGAACCACTGGGATCTCTAAAAAATAGACAATGCTGTTCAAATTGCAACTCTCAAGCGTTGCTGGGCATCACCGGCGACTTCTCTATCCTGAAGCTCAGGAGCTTCCCAGGCAAAACTTTCTGAAAAGCAACTAGAAGACGGTCCCACCAACCCCATGGTCGCAATTCATCCTATAGAAATGACCGTGCATGTGTTCAACAAATAATCCAGTAATGAAGCTTCTAAGATCATAGAAAGAAGTGATGTGTACAGACAAGGGAAGGCCAGGGTTGAGAGACTGAGTATTAAATGCAGCCATGTAAAATGGTGTGGAAAGGGGATTAATTAACATGTTGTTGAAGTGTGTGGAATAGCCTAGTAGTGGGGTTTATCATCTCAGGAGTCCAAGTTTACAAGGGTTACAAGCTTGGACTTGTCAGTCACTTAATTTCCCAGAGCCTCGGTTTTCTTAGAGGCAAATGATGACGGAGGTGCTGACCTAACAGCATCGTTAAGTTAATAAACAGGCAGGCTGGGAAGATGGCTCTGCAGGTAGAAGTGCTCGCTTGCAATCCTGATGGCCTGAGATCAGTGCCCACAATCCACAGTGGAAGGAAGGAGAGGACCCAGCCCTGAACGCTGTCCTCTGACCTTTGTGCACATGCATGCATGCACACAGACAGACAGACAGACAGACAGACAGACAGATACACACACACACACACTCATATATAAACAATAATAAAGGAAAAATAAATAATCTTTAAAGGAGTCAATAATTTAACGCCTACAAAGGGGATGATACGGAGCCAAAGAATAGGGCAAGGCTGTAGTAAATGTCAATCATTTCTAGACCAATCTAGTAACTGAGCCACACACACTCCATAAACTGGGAAAATAACTCAGTGAAATGTTAGCATCTCTGCAAGAGGGATAATATTTTTCTCTTAAATTCCCTGTATTTTTACTTTTGTCATTTGAATTTTTAAACCAGCAATATATTAATATTTAAACATTTCCATTTATTTCGAGTAGTCTCAATAATACTCCTCTTGACCTAATAAATTCTTTCCCGTATTAAGCAGGTCTCTGCATACCGTATTTATGGAAATGGAGTATTTTATTGATTTAATCTGAGGAATAATACATTTCACCTTCATTCTTCAGCGTCAAATAGGCTGCCCGTATTTCATCCTATAAAAATATTTTCTGCACTCTTATACATTTTCAGATTAAGAGAATTCTGAATGGAATATTAGAACATTAAAAAAAAAAAACGATGGAGGGGAATGGATTAATGTCTGTAAAAAGCAAAGTTATAGAGGACGAACATGACAACTCTGTGATGGTTATAAGAGAAGAAAGTATAACCTTACCTTAAATCACGTAAGGTCAGAGGTTACTGCAATAAACATTTCAATTCCATAGACAACTTTTGCAGTGTGGTCAGAAGATGGATGTAATTCAGTAGCTTGGCAGTCCGTCCAAGATGACCACAGTCATTCTGAGAGGAAAGAGATCTCATTGAGGGAAGGGTGTCAGAGCCATCTCCCTTCTCAGTTCAGACCGACAGACTGGGGAGTCAATGACCAGGGTCAGCACTGTTTCAGAAACCAAACCGCAACCTCTTTCCTGCTGGGGGCAGGATCAGGAAAGAACTGAGAAACTGCAAAAACCAGTCTCTCAGCTCTAGGTAGAAGCTAGCTGGCCCGCTTATGGTGAATTACCTTCACTCTTTCAAAGACAAGGGCTGGGCCCCTAGTTACCTTTCATCCTCAGTTCTCATATTATCATAGCATATATATGTGATATATCTTACATATCTGATATGTAAGATATAAGAACTTCTTTTTTCATGTGTCTTACTAAATCCACCAGCATAATGCATGTGTCTAAGACTTTTTTTTTTAAAGGTTTACTTATTTATGTGAGTACATAAATAAGCTGTCATTAGACACATCAGAAGAGGGCACTGGATCTCATACAGATGGTTGTGAGACACCATGTGGTTGCTGGAAATTGAACTCGGGACCTTTGGAAAAGCAGTCAGTGCTCTTAACCGCTGAGCCATCTCTCCAGCGCCATCTATGACTCCTTAACAACCAGTAGCCTGGATTCCTCCGATAGATTGCCACCAGTCGGCTCTCTTGTATAGAGACCTGCTTTCATCCTATTACCTGCACAACCTTGAACAGATCGCTCGCCCTTGTCCCTGAGTTCTTGCTTTTCTCGACTAAGCAATCAAGATCCGATGCCAGCTTTCACACCTTCGTGGTGCCATGAATTCAGAGGCTCCCTGGGTATGACTCGCATCCCCCTCCACCGTGCAGAGTGCAACCAGGTTATCTGTTCTGGCATAAACCTTGGCTCTGCTATAAATAGGATGAGACAACCTGGATGCCGCTGTGAAATCCGTTAAACAATAACAGCACACCCTTGCATCTCACAGATCCTAGTGCTGTTGGCACGCAACATCACTAGCCAGCCCCATCCCACCTTACAGACCACCACCAACCCCAAGGCTCTGTGACCTTAAAACGCCCCAAGTCCTCTTCAACTCAAATCCTTAGTGTTAAAGATTTTTGTCTTCTGCCAAATATAAACTCCTCTACTGGCTTCCAGTTCACCCACGGTCTTCTACCAATGTGATGCATTGGTAGAAGTTCCTTCCACTCCAGTGAGACTAGTCTGGCTAGAGAAAGCCATGTCCCCTTGTGGGGTACAGGCTTGCCATGTGTTCCTACACCTTCCTATGTAACTATCACGTCCCCTTGTGGGGTACAGGCTTGGGTTCCCAGTGCCAGCAATGCTTGTCATTCTTATACCTTAACACTCACACACCATCTAACACACCTGCCCGATATGGCATTATGTATCCAGTTTAACTGTCCAGCTGGGAGGAGATGATTCGGAATAAGTTTTCCTTCGGTGTAGATGGTATTGGAATTTTTATAAGTCAATTCTCCTCTGGATCAGCTCTGCCAGTCGTACTCTTTGAGGTCAACAGGCCTTTACTAAAGGTCTCCTTTACTAAAAGGATTTTGAAAGGTTTCACCATAAAGAAATAATAAATGCTTGAGGAGATATATTTACCTGGATTTGATTCACCCACAATATATGTGCACTTTAAAATATAGAATTACCTAGCTACGTATAATCTTCTGTTTGTCAGGTTCAGTCACCATTGAGTACCAGGCACATCTAACCTGCTGGGACACATAGGTCCCGGGACACATATGAACATGGCTCAGCACACTTGTAGAAGACACTGAGAAGCAAATGTCAAAAGGATGGGTACCACTCATTGACCATTCAGTCTAAGGATCTCCTCACGGATCTGTTGGATCTCACACCCAAGTGAACATTGTCCTATTTCTTCAAACCAAGCTCTCCGCAGCATCGCCAATAACTTGTCATGGGAAAAAGATGATGGGTTTCTATAATTTTATCCCAAAGATGATGGATAAAGAACTGAAGGAAGAAGGTCTTGACGGGCGATGAGTGGGAGATGCAGGGACGTGGCCAGAAATGCAGGAAGAGCGTCTGATGGAGAAGAAGTGGAGCCATTACAAAGACAAGAGAGAGGGGCATGCCAACAGGAGGGGCGCACAAGTGCAAAGAGATGAGCGTGGTGTCTTGGAAACTCACAGGAGGCCCCAGTCTCGGCCCTGAGAAATAGGAAACAGCAGACGACGGCTCCCAGATGCAGTTTCCAATATGGCTGACACGGGGAGGGGGCGGGGGTGGGGTGGGGCGGAGAAACCAGGAGGGCAAATGGAAACAGCAGACTTGCCTGTCAAGAACTCTAAGGTTGACTGCCAGTCACTTTCAAAGACTCTGCCTGACCTAACATTCTAATAATAATAATAATAAAAACCACCTGAATTCTTCCGTTTCATTCCTGTCTCTGTGAGAAATCCTAACGCAGAGGAAGGGCTTGTTTGGATGGATGGTTTCAGAGGGTAGAGCAGCTAAGTTTTCATCATGGTGGGCCAGGAGTCAGAGAGAGCTAGCAGGATGCAGCATGGTGCGTGATGACCTTCCCCAGGGACACACTACTTCCTCCAGCCGGCTCCTGGCTCCCGAAGTTTCCACCAGCAGCTCCTGAAATGATGCCAGCAGCAGCTGGAGACACCTCAGTCCCAAGCTGCCACAGCACATACGCCTGTCCTGTTCCTGCCCCCTCATCTCTCCTCTCAGAGTCTGACAGGAAGGGTTGCCTGCTCTGCCGACACCGCCCTGCTTGCCTGGTTTTTGTCTCCTTACGAAGTCTTACAGAACCATTCAACATTCTGTCAACCCTGGAGAGCTGGCATGCAGCCGGCTGCTTCAGGAACACGATGGCTACTCACACAGATAAATTAAAAAAAAAAAAAAAAAAAGATCACAAACCGGCAGCACCGTGTTGGGTAATTTATATAGTTAATGCTCAATTATTTTAAAAGTAACATGTTTCATCTTTTAAAGTACTGTTTGTTCTCAACTGTAGGTTTAGAAAATTCAAGACTGAAGCTTTTAAGTGCATTGGCAAGCATCTTATTGACTCCCCTTCCACTTTGGCATATATGCAGGGTAATGTATAAACATAATACCCAAACAGGAATGATCTGGTATTATTGTAACTGGCTTTCCCCATTTATTTTTGTGAAAGCACTGTGTCATTTAATAGTTTTCTACACCTTTATTTTAGTGACTTCGTGAGATTTCATTTTTAAACTCCTTTAACCCACTGAAATAATTTCCTCTAAGCTTTGATTGTAAAACAATGTCTTATGAGATACCCTTTCCCATGTCACTAGTTATTTTTCTAGAAAAGGTGACAGGCCAGTCCTGTGAAACATAAAGTGCTGATACTGTGAAGACCTGCCCATGAGAATGTCAAATCCACTCTCCCATACCCCTCTAATACTAGGGTAGTATTTATTTCTCAATATTATATTCTGGCCACACGTGATGACACACACCTTTAATCTCAGCACTCAGGAGGCAGACATAAGTAGATATGAGTTCAAGGCCAGCCTGATTTATAACGTGAGTTCCAGGGCCGGCCAGGGCTAACACACACACACACACACACACACACACACATGCATGCACGCACACAAAGTCTGTCTGAAAAACAAACAAAATATGCATTATGTATATCCTATAGTCACTTCAAACTCAGTATGTTTATTTTATCTTAGATTTCTTTTTTTAAAAAAATATTTATTATATGTAAATACACTGTAGCTGTCTTCAGATACCCCGGAAGAGGGCATCAGAGCTCATGATGGATGGCTATGAGCCACCATGTGGCTGCCTGGATTTGAACTCAGGACCTCTGGAAGAGCAGTCAGTGCTCTTAACTACTGAGCCATCTCTTCAGCCCTTATCTTAGATTTCTTATCCATGCCCTTTGTTTATTTTCTACCTGAGTGTTCCCCAAATGGATTTACCTAATCTCATTATATCATTATCCACTTGGTCCCCTGACTGTACATTGATTGGAAACCTTTGGTTCCCTGAAGCAGAATCTACTGAAGTCTCTGAGTCTCAGAAAGGATCCTGGTGTGGGTCTCAGGAGTCTTTCCTATAGAAGGATATGAGCATGTGACATTCGCCTGGCTGGTAGTTTCCCCAGCTTATGGTTTTCCAGAAGAGGAACCTCTACTTTACTGGCCTACTGCAAAAGGCACAGAAAATCAAGGTAATTTACTCAACAACAGATGCTTTCTCTTCTTCCAAAGGTCCTCTGACCTTTGATGTGGGTCAAAGTCATGTTCATAGAAACAAATGAACAAACAAGACCCCCCTACCAACCATCAACAGCGACTCAGCATCCAGCCCTCGATGAAGCTGTTAGGCAGCCACTCTCTGCTTTTACAGACAAACACCCAATAGAATGATAGATACACACAAGCCGTGTAAGGTCGGGGATACTGGCTTACTAAGTGCTTGCTACACAAGCATGAGGATCTGAGCTCAAATGCCTGGCACCTGTGCAAAAGCAGGGCGTGTGTGACAGACAGCACATGTGTGGAACCCCACTGCTTGAAGGTGAGGTGGAGACAGGTGGATCCTTGGGACTCCCTGCTAAGATGGTTCAATAAAAGAGTATGTTGGAGGAAGAGGAGGAAGGAGGAAGAAGGAGGAGGAAGGGAGAAGGAGGGGGAAGAGGAAGAGGAAGAGGAAGAAGGAGGAGGAGGAGGAGGAGGAGGAGGAGGACGACGACGACGACGACGACGACGACGACGACGACGACGAAGCAGCCAACCCCGCCACCAGACACTGACCTCTAGCTTTATTTTATGCACACACACACACAAACACCAAGTCATATACCTACTGATTCTTAAGACTCTTCTCGGCTGTGACTTTGCTTTCTCAGCTGTAATCCCAGAGGCTAAGCACACCCCTTCCACCAGCTTCAGACAGCTCCTAGCTCCGTGCACTCTGTTGAGCGTCTCTAGTAAACACCGTCTCCAGTAAACTCACTTCTCTCCCTCTATGTTCCTTGATCCTTAAGGATCACTGCGTTCTATGAAAGTTAAACTATTTGTGGCTGGAAACCAAGGCTGCTCTATCAGTAAACGCTTTCCTTTCTTCCAAAGGTCCTTGAGTGGCTTATCCGTTAGTGACGTTAGCGATGTCCGTAGTAACAGTGCATACCTGAGCCCTTTTGTCAAAGGTGAAGCATGCTATGATGTATAAATATTTTATGTACAGCCTGTGCTACAACTCTAGATGCCAAGGGCTTCACAGAACTCTATGGCAATCACTGTTCTATCAATACCAGGTATAGGCTTTGGTATCCTACATGTCCTTCCCACGTAGTCCTAATTATCAACCCAAATGTCTATTTTGCACTGCGCCGGCTGTGCTATGGGCAAGGAAGGATCTGAAATTAGGACAAAAGCGAGCAGTTGATAACTAAACCTGACGGCACTCACAGCTCTTTGCTGAAGCCCGAGAGCAAGGGAATCGGCTGTGTGACCCTGCAAGA
>NC_034590.1:136943158-136986779 GCF_900095145.1 Mus pahari | reverse complement strand
AAATTTGAAAACTAATATGGACGCAATAGAAAGTTTGCAAATTGGCTTATTGGCTTTAGAAAGTCAAGCAAATGTCTCAAATTCCCCGCCCCACCCCCACACAATAGCAGGTACTGGGCCACACATCTCAGGAGCCATGAGCAAGTCCACCCAGTATCCCCAAGGTGTGGATGCAGCCACAGAAGCCTTGGAAAATTGGCTAGGTGACCAGAGGAAGCACAGCCTATAGACACAGCACCCAGCACTTCGGTAGCTCATCGCTGATTTAGGGGCAGGACACTTGCTCAGTGTTTTTCTCTTTTAACTGGTAGTTACATATGACTCTAACTTCCCAGCTTCAGGCAGGGTCACATCTGCCCTCTGCCTGCAACCCCCCCCCACACACAGAAGAGTGGGAGTCCCAAGAGAAAGCTCTGAGGTTGAAAGTATACTCATGTGGCCAAGCCTGACCTCAAAAGTGGTCCAAAAGTGGCAGGGACCACTGTCAACACGGGACAGTGTGGCATGCAATCAGGTCCGGAAGTTTGATGCAACCCCAAGAGGGAGGTGTCAACCCCAGGAAGGCAGAATCTTGGGAACAACCAAGGTGAACCTTGTAACTGGAAGAAAGACGCGCACAGAGAATATTCAGACACTTAAGAAAAATGCAATGATCCCCGAGCCTCTAGACTGTGGACTAAGATTCTGCCCCCATTCAAAGCAGCTATTGACTGAACAAACAACAGAGAAGGAGCCCAATACCCAGAGTCTGTATTTCCTTAGTTCTGTCTCACTGACTTTCAACATTCTTCATAAAGGAGACTTTTACAGCAGACACCGTGAGAAGCCTTGGACCACGAAGCCTTTCACTAAAACCTCAGTCTCACTTGTCATCACTGCGGGGGGTAAGATGTCTGCACTAACAGAGACAGGCACCACCAGAACAACTAGAAGGTGAAGTACACTCCCTCTGAGTCAACATCAGCCTAGAGCCCAAAGCGGTCGCTCCCCTAGGGTAAGGTTAATGGCTGAATCCACAACAGCAAGCTAATGGTATGTGCAAAGAGAATGCCTCTGTCCTTTCGTGCAATCTGTGGCCTCTTTGGGAGTGGTTTTTGAAGAGGCTACCATGTCAAAGAAAGGCCACCTTCCCACCTCCGGACACACTCCCTGCGTCCTGGCTCCATTTCTGCTGCTGTAACCAGTAGCCAGGCAAAAGGCAACAGAGGGAGCAAAAGGCTTCTTTCTACACAGCTGGTCTGCAGAAAGCTGAGCATGGAGCTGAGAAAAGCAGGGACAATGTTGGTTTGTTTGTTTGTTTGTTTGTTTGTTTGTTTGTTTGTTTCTCCTGAAGCTCCTAAGCTCTTAGGAGTACTTTAGGGTCCCAATACATTAGATAGATTCACTCCTAAGTCGGTTTTGTTCCTTGCAGCGAAAGATTCCCAATGGAACCATCTCTTTCATGTGTCACGTTTGCTGGGCATGCTGGGAGCTCTAGAGCAAAGCAGCATGGTAGGGGCTGGTAGGGAGAGATGCCTGGTAGACTAGAGCTTGTGGCTGCGAACACCAGAGGTGGCTAGACCATACATCCCTCCGAATACAGGTACCTCCCCTCTCAGACTTCACTCATCAAACTATTTGAAGCTGGAGACTAAAAACCCCAGCACACATTTCTAATCCTGGTGTGTGGTCAGCTCTTGTTTTCAGTTCTGTGCTTTTTTTTTTTTTTTTTTTAAAGATCCAATAGATGTGAGACTTCTCCAATAGATGGCTGGCTGGAAGCAGCCACCATGAGACTTAGATAGACTTAGGAACAGAGTGAGTCGAAGAACAGCAGCTGCGCATGGTGGCTCACGCCTTTAACCCTAGCATAGGAGGCAGAGGCAGGTGTACCTCTGTGAGTTCTAGACCAGCCAGGGCTACATAGTGACACCCTCCCTCAGAAAAATGTTTCAGAGAGAAAAGTATGGCCTATACTGCAAAGAGAAAGTGCTTTAGACACCCACAGAGGCGGTGACAGATGAGCTGTCAGTGTCAATAAAGGGAAAGGTGACACACCAGGAAGAAGCCAGAATGAACACAGTTCCAGCCTCATGGGTCCCCATAGAAGAGTGGAAGCTGACGCCACATGCCAAGCAAGCTGACTTTTCTCTCTGTGAGTGGCATTAGGGCCTGAGTCCTGAAGAACAGACTGCTCAGTAAGAACAGCCACAAAGTCAAGTAGAAGAGACATCGACACACACACACACACACACACACACACACACAGAGAGAGAGAGAGAGAGAGAGAGAGAGAGAGAGAGAGAGAGAGAGAGAGAGAGTGAGTTGTATCTCTTATACACATACACTGGAAAAGGTAATGCGATTCCACCAAAAGCCATACAGGCACAATGTCAAATACACAAAGTAAGGAGAATATGAAACATTCCAAAGGGAAAGTACTAAATCACCCCACATGGATCAAAACTCATCAAATATCTCACTGGCAGCCTAAAAGCACGGAACACATGGACTATGGGAATGACATAGTTCATGCCCTAGTAAATAACTGCCAGTCAAGACTTCTGTAGCCAGCCAGGAAACTGTCTTTCAAGATAGAGACATAAGGGCATTTCATCACCAACTAAGGCAGCATTGCACAGGGAAGATGAAAGACAGTGTCAGTCTTAAAAGACCGACACAGACAAGAATAAAGTTCACGAGAGAAACAGAGAAAGGAAAGGTAAAGTAGGATTCCATCATGCCAGACTCAGTTAAACAATAACCACTCCCCCAGAGAGAAAAGAACAAACTATAATCCAACAACAAAACTATAAGAACCTGTAAACATCTCTCAAAGAACAACCTCAACTTGTCAATTAAAATGTAAAGACCAACTGACTTAAAAACCACAATCCAACAATCTGGGGAAACTAGCAAGCTAGAGACAGAAGGAGGGGATGGAAACCAGGCAAACCAAGCCATACCAAAGATTTAAAAGGGTACTGTTAGTAAATGGGAAAACTCATTATTAAGAAGATACAACAAGTGTAAACACACACACACACACACACACACACATACACACTGAACACTGGGCCTTCCAATCTCATGCTAATAGCCATAAAATCCATTCAGTCTTGATACAATAACAGTCCATCTTTAGATGCGACCTTGAAACTAAAAATCAACAAAGACACTTCAGAGGTTAAGTCATACCACTGATCAAACAGACTTAAATAAAGTTATCTACAGAGTATCCCACATACCAGGTAACAGAATACATTCTTCTCTGCCTCCCAAGGGACCACCTCTAAAACAGGCCACAAGACAGTCTTAACAAATACAAAGGAACCCAGATAATTCCTGTATCTTATCAGACCAGAGTAAGCTAAAGAGCAGAAGCCAGTAGCAAGAAAAAGTTCAAAAACTACACAAATGTAAATCCTCATGACTTCTGTATGACATTTTTTCTTTAAAGTTAGGCTTAAAAATAGCACTTTTCGGGCTGGTGAGATGGCTCAGCAGGTAAGAGCACCCGGCTGCTCTTCTAAAAGTGCAGAGTTCAAATCCCAGCAACCACATGGTGGCCCACAACCATCCTTAACAAGATCTGACTCCCTCTTTGGGAGTGTCTGAAGACAGCTACAGCATACTTACATATAATAAATAAATAAATCTAAAAAAAAAAAAAAAAAAAAAAAAAAAAACCCAGCACTTCTCAAATATCAGCATGCTGCAAAATCTCCCATGGGATTTGTCAAATGTGACTGTTCACCACCCGCCTCAGAACTTCTGATTCAAGGGTTTTGGGACAGAGCCTGTGAGCTGTATTCCTAAGGAGTCCCCAGGTCCCTTAGAGTCCACAGAGCACATTTAGAGGCAGAAGCTGCCAGCTCTCCATGAGAGGATGCATGGTTGGTGCTAACTAGAGATCCCTCCAAACGCTGCAAACCAAGACACTCGCTACAGGAAAGTCAAGGGGTATTAACAGCTTACAATACAGGGTCCCTCGGTCTAAAATAAAATCAGTTTCAGAAGAAGCGCCAAGCTTATCTCATTCTTCCTACATCTCTGAGGTGAACCAGCATGCACAGCCTCAGAGTCAAACATTACTGTTCCCTGTGACCCTCAGCAAAGAGCCACGCAGACACCCAAGGTTTGACCTGAGAATGGCAGACAGCTCCACAATGCAGTGGACACAGAGGGCAAAGCACGGTAGAGCGGAGATAACTCAGCTCAATGTCCTCAACGCCATGGCTTTTGTGGTCCTAGAGAGGCAGTCCTCAAAGGATTCTATCCCCACTGCAGGCCTGCGATGGGAAGGAGGGTGCATCTAGCCTGTGGCTCTCAAACTTTACCCTATCAGAAGTAGATGGAGAAGGGTTGTGTTTTTTTGTTTTTTTGTTTTTTTTTTTTTTTTAAAGCCACTGTTTGGCACATACCGCTGGACAGTTCTCTCAACCATTTTTTTTTGGGGGGGGGGTAAATCATATATCAGATATTTATATTATAATTCATAATGGTGCCAACATTAGTCATGAAATAATTTTGTGGTAAACAGTCTGATCTAGAGACCACACCAGAGAACCGCATGGCCTAGGCTACTGTCAACTGCCTGCTACCTCAGCACCAGCTCCCATAGTGACCTTATACATACCTACTATATGAGGTACCTACAATGTGATAGGCCTCAGGCATTGCACTGTGCAGACTGTAGGCTTCACATTTTTCCCCATTAGTGGACACTTCATATCTCCAGACTGTTATCAGCCCCCTATTACTATGTAATTTCCAAGTTGTGACGTCAGTGGTGGTGGCATGTGATTTTGATCACTCAGGAGGGAAAAGCAGGTGGAACCCAGAGTTGAAAGCCAGCCTCGTCCACAGAGCCAGTTCCAGGACACCCAGGGTGACACAGAGAAACTCTGTCTTGAAAAAAATGTTTTTCATAACAGGAACTGTTTCTTCTCTTCTAATATTTTACCTTGTTTAATTGAAATAAGTTAGGATACTAAAACAATAATCCAGAGCCCCTCCATTGAAAAAAACAACACAAGGGAGAAAGATGCTGGACCACCCTCCCCCCACCCCACTTTAAGCTAAAGCTTGCCAAATGTGAGCCTTCTAAAAAAAAAAAAAAAAATAGAAACTGTTTTTCAATGTTTTCATTTTTTTTTCCTCATGAAAAACAAGGTCTGTTTGTGACACGGTAGAGACAATAATACAGGTTTCAACTAAAACACACGCCCACGTGTTCAAATGAACACATGTGCATAAATGTGTATGCACACACAAAGCCTTCAATAAAGCATTATAAAGCTAAAGTTTCTCCCATGTTGCTCATTTTAATCTTGGGAACGTATGCATGTCCTCCTGCAATCCAGGGATTGAGAGCGGGAGGCTAGGCGAGGGGGTCCTGCTGTGGCTCGGCACACAGGGTCTGCAGTACTGACCGACAGAGAGTCTCGGCAGAGCTCGCACGCTGGTCTTGCAGCAACACCTATCTTGACATCCCCACATCCAAGCCTTCATGCTTGTTAGTCTCTAGGGAAAGCTACACGTGTCAAGCTTCTGCTTCTCCCAAGAGAAGAGGGGCATGGGTTGAGCCTTTTACGTCTCTGTAGCCTGAGAACAAAGACCACGTGATAGGCTGGGCATAGCCGTGATTTCTGGGGGCTAAGACTCCTTCCACCACGAAAGGCAAATTCAGGTTGCCCTGGCACGCACCCTGGAAGCACTGGGCTGTGGTGGGTGGGCGGGCTAGCCTTCTAATCTCCTCCCTGGCTCCTCCAAACACCTTACTCTCTTCCCTTAGCCTCTAATTAAAGTTAGCTGCAGTTACAAAAAAAATAAAAAAATAAAACAAGAAGCACATTGTTCCGGTAAGTCAACCCATCCTAACAGAAAACCTTACACAACTGTGATTTCATCTTGTAAGCCGGGAAGACTGGCCTTCCAACTGCTGTGTGTGCGCACACACACCCACAACTGCACGTATGTGTGTGCAGCACATCTATGCCTGGTGCTCCTGGAAGTGAGGAGCCCGAATCAGACTTCCTGGAACTGGAGTTACCCATAGTTGTGAGCTGGGAACTGAAGCCAGGTCCTCTGCAAGAGGAGCAACTGCTCTTGAGCACTGAGCCATCTCTCCAGCCACTTTGACTACAGTGAAATAATTTCTCCACCTATTCGCTCCAGGTTCGGGACACAGATGTTAATCACTGGGATTGGGGAGAGCCGAGTTGGAGAAGGCTTTGAACATTCCAGTTACTTTAAACACGCAAGCATCTGCTACGCTCACCAGGGGCTTTTCCTCGTTGTTCAAAGCCTCTGCTGTTTCCAGTTTAAAGGAGAAAATCACGATCCTAAGTTTTATTTATTAAAAGTGGAAACTGGACAAGCATTGGCTTTATTATTCCAGGTCCTTCACACTGACAAAGTATTGTTTTAAATCTTGATTTAATTTAATACCTACGGGTATTTTGTATGCCTGCAGTGCCCCTGGAGGCCAGAAGAGGGCGTCGGATCCCCCAGAGATTGGAGTTACACAGGATTGTGAGCCGCCGAGTAGGTACTGGGAATGGAAGCCAGGTTCTCCGGAAGTGCTTTTAACCACTGAGCCAACTCTCCAATCCCCTCGTGGCATTATCCTTTTCTTTTCTGTGAAGACTGCTCTGTGGTGGTGATCTTAACCCAGGAGGCACTCTAATAACCCAGACATCAGAGCCACACCTTCCCGAACTCTGACAGCCAGGCTTTCTTCCTCTTCAGACAAAAATCCACACCAGTTCGAATGTTATTCATAAGACAAGCTCGGAGGAAAGGGGATTTCCTCATGAAATCAAACTGCCCTGGACCAACATATACACCACTATAAGGTTTGAAGAGACTACCAGGAACGCAAAAGCCAGTCCTGCCGAGAACGACCCCTCCACCCAACCTCCCCATCCTAGTTCAGTAGGAGACTGTGTCTCTGGAATCGCTGGCTATAAAACTGAAAAAAGACAAAGCCATTTTTACCAGAAATAGCTTTTGTCTCCTCCTCAGTTAAAAACACATACTGATGCAATGAACACACATTAACATCTTAAGCTTTTCAGCTAAACTGAACACGCCTCAAAAACACATAAACATGTAGTTCAGTCGCTATTACACACACATAAGCCTGAGATGTATTAGTGGAAGGAAAACATCAACTTCTTGGTTTCGACTTGTTTTAAACTGAACTACACCACTGGGTGTGGCTACACCCACCTGTAATCTCAGTACCGAGGGGGCAAAAGTGGACAGTCACAAGTTTGAGGCCAGCCTAGACCACATAGGTGATGAGCTGTTTCAAAACAAAATCAACCAACCAACCAACCAACGAAACAAACAAACCAGAAACAGGGGTCTCCTCAAGAATGCCTGCCCACAGAGGCCCTAGCCCCACAGGGAGCCTGGGCAGACTGTAGTAAATAAACTTAAGGCTTTATTTATGAAACATGAAACTAAGGAGCCAAATTCTATTTACCAAATATTTAAGTTTTCCTATAGACCAAAATTTCTCTATAGATAATTTTTCTACTGCTTTTGAATAAAATGTGTTGGTTTTTGCTCTTCTAATAAACTAAGGACACTACTCACTCTGTGTGTTTTAAGATTTTCATCTGAGACCCTGTAATGCCAAGTGTATTTCTGGTATTCATTCAAAAGTCAAATTGGGGCTGAAGAGTTGACTGGGAGCTTAAAGGCACTTGTTGCTCTTGCTAAGAGCCCGAGTTCAGTTCCCAGCATCCACAAAGTGGCTCACAACCATCCATAACTCTAGTTCCAATGGATACACCACCCTTTCCTGACCTCAGAGAGCACTATACATGTACTTGATATACATACATACATACATACAGACAGACAGACATAATACATTGATGCAGGCAAAACACTCATATGCATAAAAGAAGTAAATCTAATTAAAATAATTAAATGTTTTAAAGCAAAATTAGGTGAGGATCTGACTGTAATTTATGTAAGATTATAGATGCCTAGAAACCAAACAGTAGGTCGTGGTCATTATTGGCTTTTTTGTTTCACAATGTGCTTAATTTTTCAGCCAGGGCGTGATGACCATACCCATGGCCTCGAATATACCAGGCAGGTGCTCTACCACTGGCTACATCCCCAACACTAAGTTGTTCACTTAAAAGAAAAGAACCTTTGGCTGGCAAAATGCCTCAGCAGGTGAAGCACTTGCAATACCCAGGCTGGTGATCCAAGTCCATCCCTGGAGAACAGGAGTGGGGAGCAACTCCTAAAAGCTTTCCTCTGACCCCTCACACAGACAGGGCACTCGCAACGACACAGTCTTTTATTTTAGAATCTCACTTTTAAAAATGAAGCATGGCTACATCCTTGCCTATTAAATACATAGAACCCACTTGGCTCAATAATGCGATCTCCTTTGGTTAAGTCCTAATAAGCAATCTGCATGCACAGTCCTGACTCTGGCTGTTTCTCAGGTTAGATTGATGAAGAGCACCAGCGGGGGAGTCTAGCAAGGGGCACTGCCAGAGAAACAGTAACTTCAGCCCCAGTACAACCTCCAGCAAGTGTCAACAACCTCACCATGCAAGGTTTGCTCTGTCATTGATACGACTGTATATTATGTATCACTCTGCCTTGAGAACAAGACCTGTTCTTGCAGAGAACACACACAGCACTCACTGTCATTCACACATAAGTCACCACGGGATGGAGCACACACACACCTTCCGCCCCCCAACTGGGTCCCTGGGGACAGGTACTGTGGAACCCTGTTTGTTGTTGTTTCATTTTGCTTTGCTTGTTTTGTTTTGCTTGTGGAGGTGCAAATTGGTGTCATTGAGAATTAATTGATTTGGCAAGATACACCTACGATCTTTGGTACTTATAGTTTTTTCTTTACTGTTTGTAACTTCTGTTTTGTTTGAGGTGGGGGGGTTGTTGTTGCTGCTGCTATTGTTTGTAAAGACAGCGGTCAGGGTGGATCAGCAGGTGGCCTGGAACCTGGTTCTCTTGCCTCTGCCTCCTGAGAGCTGCCTTGCAGGCACAGAACCACCACATCTGGCTGCGTGTTTTGAACCTTCTGAAACCTACTTTTCCCTCTAAATACACAGTAAGGAAATAATGTTGTTAAAAAAAAAATACATAGAAAGAAATGCATTTGTTGCTTACTTCATTATTGTAACAAAAAGCCAGAAATTTTAATTATTAAGCAAGCATTTAAAAAGTTGATGAAGCCTGACAATGAACTATTATGCAAATGGGGTATAAAGTTAATAAATTCCCATTTAAAACCAATATAATTTGCTACCTAGCATTTATGTGCATGTGTATGTATACAACTATATGTACATGTATATGTATATATACACACACATATATATATGTGTAGTGTGTGTGTATATTGTGTATGCAGCAATATAAAGTTAATAGAGGCAGATGATTTTACAAAGGAAAATAGAAACCCTCAATTTCCATAATAAGTGGTGTTAAACAGATACATCAAGATTTAATCAGTAGCATTAAGATGAAAGTCCTTTAACAGATTGACCTTCTGCTAAAGAGCACCCAGCCCAGGTCACAGGTTAGGTTTCTGGGGACTGTCCTGATTCCTTTTACCTGTATTGTGCAGGCTGTCCACCAGCTGGGCCCACTGGACCACCAGGAACACAACTCAACCTCAAAGCTGTCCCACCCGGAAGTCAGTCAAGGCTTCATTTATGGCCAGACTGTGCTGGGGACATTTTTTCACAGTCATGAAAGTGTAGTTTTTGATTGGGGGAAAAAAAAAATCAAGCCTAAGTCGACTTTATATTGATAATTTTTTTCAAATGTACACAAACACAAACCATCCTAAAACACAGGATAATTCCATAAACTCTTGCAGGCAAGCACAAACTAAAACAAACCATCACAGAGGTGACAGGCACTTGCCCGAATGTCCCAACACGTAAAAAGCAAATTCTCCCAAATAATTACCAATTAAAACACACACACACACACACACACACACACAAATCCAGTTACACGACTGTTGTAAACATACAGAAAGGCAGAGAGAGCACAGAATGAAAGAATATGTCCTGTGTTCAGTGACCCAGAGAACAAAGAGAGATACAGCCTTAAGGAATGACAGAGAACTACCTGTGCAAATGAAAATAGCCCATTTGTTTGGAAAAGGTAACAATGAATGAATGCATTGAAAAATTACAACAAAACAAAAACCAGAAAATAACAACTCTTAAGGCCTCTCAGAAATTCCACCCAAGGTAAATAGTTACAGAGAGTCAAAAATGCAGTGAGATAGCACAGGGCTATCCCAGGCTGCTAGGAAGCTATTCATGGTTGACACCAATAAGAGATCTTGGAGGAGGGTCGGGGAAGGGCAGGTTACAAGACTGGGTTAGACTTGGGAAGTTAGACTGGGTCAGACTTGAGAAGCCACATCCAAAGAGACACCGCACCAAGGGTGTCCCCACACAGAGGGGCTGTCCAGATAAAGGGGGTCAGTTGGGAGAGAAAGGCTGGCCATCCATCTCACTCCCTGGAGGCCCCGGAGCAGACACATTCAGCAGTGGGAATGGAAAACAGACTCACTTTTGAAAGGAAACAATCAAGTAAAATGTATCAAGTGTGTAATGAAGTTACCATTTTGTTCTAGTGAGAGAACAGCTGTAGGTCATTCTGTAGCCCAGGATGACCTTGAACATTCAGCAATTCTCTTGCTTCAACCTCCCAAGTGCTGAAGTGCTGAGATTATAGGCAGGAACCACAACGGGCCTATGGTTTATTTTAAGGTTACTTCTGACCCTGTAATTTTGAATCTATTAACACATAGTAAGGAGATAATAAAATAATTTTTTGTTTGTTTGGGTTTTTATCTTTTTTTTTGTTTGTTTTTGTTTTTGTTTTTCGAGACAGGGTTGCCCTGGCTGTCCTGGAACTCACTCTGTAGACCAGGCTGGCCCTGAACTCAGAAACTTGCCTGCCTCTGCTTCCTAAGTGCTGGGATTAAAGGCGTGCGCCACCACTGCCCAGCATGAAATAATGTTTTAAAGTAAATCCAGCAGTGGAGATGCCTGCTCTGTTAGTAAAGTCCTTGCCACACAAGCAAGAGGACCTGAATTTAATCCCCCAGAGGCAGTATGAAAAGGCTGAACATCCTGGCTCATGCCTGCAACCCTGGTGCTGAGAATGTAGTCTAGCCTCGCTGGGGAGCTCCAGGTTCAGTGAGGGACCCTGTCTCAAAAAAAATAAGGTAGAGTGTGATGGAGAAAGATGCCAAGATAGACCTGTGTGTGTGTGTGTGTGTGTGTGTGTGTGTGTGTGTGTGTGAGAGAGAGAGAGAGAGAGAGAGAGAGAGAGAGAGTCAATCCAAAGACATAAGCACAAATGACAAATCTTTCACAAACTTGATTTTTCAACTACCATGCAGACATTACACATGTTTATGAAGAATCTAAGACAGGGAAAGATGTTTCCAAGTTACGCAGAAAAGTAGGTATGATGTTCAAGAGATTTAAAACAAAACAAAACACATGCCGGGTGTGGTGGCGCATGCCTTTAATCCCAGCACTTGGGAGGCAGAGGCAGGCAGATTTCTGAGTTCAAGGCCAGCCTGGTCTACAGACTGAGTTCCAGGACAGCCAGGGCTATACAGAGAAACCCTGTCTCAAAAAACCAAAAAACAAACAAACAAACAAACAAAAAACCACAGAAATGACCAGAAGGAAACCTACCAGAATTTAAGCGGTTTCGCCTTTCACTGGAAGTCTACTGGGGAGGTTAACTTTTCCCTTTCTGTTGACTTATTTACATTGGGAGTCAGGAGGCAGCCATGCCACAGCATGCCTGTGACGGTGAGAAGACAAGAGTCCTGCCACGTGGATTCTGGAGAGCAACTCAGGGCGTGAGGCTTGGGGGCAAGCACATTTACCAGCGGAATGTTGAGATTAAATAAAATGCACGCTCTTTCTCATTCAGAATCCAAGCCTTTTCAGGTCCCACTGGTCTGCAGCTAAAGACAAATGACCTAATTTTGTGAGGCGAGGAATAGTTTGAGACAGGGTCTCAGGCTGCGCAGGCTCTTCAGCCCAGGATGACCCTGTCTCAATACTGCTCTCCCCGCACTTCTAAATCAGTGCTGGGATTATGGTCATGTTCGCTCTGCTCAACTAACTTAACTTTTGAACCTTTTTCTTCCTCCCTAAAATGGAAATCAAAGCCAGTTTAAACTGCCTCCAGATTGAATACCATTGAACTATCCAAATTTACAAGTCTCCCTAGTATTGGGAAGTCTGACCGGCAGGCTCGGGCATTTCTCCAGGCAGTCTGAAGTTTTAGCAGGAACCAGTACAACACCAAAGCTCCATGAAGGAGACTCCCAGCACCTTCAGAAGAAAATGTCACTGCCCGGCTTCACAGTGGAGAGCCCTACATACTCAAGCTGTCACATTTGTACCAAATGTCTATCCCCCTTGAACATAGTCACCCGTGTGGACCAGAATAGACTTATCAGAAGCCAAAAGCAATGCTGTAGATGAGATATCACATGAGGTGAGCTTACCCAATAAGGTAAGGTAGCCCCAGTCCATCAGATCTCAAGTCCCAGGTAAGGCAGCATGGTGAAGCAGCAGACGCTGGGGACATCTGCTGAAAGGGTGCTCATTAGGAGATGGAAGAGAAGCCACAAAGAGCCAGAGTTAGGTGCAAACTCAGATTACAGGACTGCCAAATTGTAGGAGTGAGCCAAAGGTGGAACACTGTGTGCCTCTTTGGAAGTATCTAGCCAACACTGCCACCAGTATACTCAAAACACCGCCTTTCCAGATCCTTGTGTTATCAGTGTGTTCTGGTTTGACTTCTGCTGCTGGGATAAACATTCTGACCAAAAGCAACTCAGGCAAGGGCCACATTCCATCACTGAGGGAAACTGGGACAAAAACTCAAAACAGGCAACCCTGCTCTGTGGTTCATGCTCACAAAGCTTGCACCTGCATAGGGATGGCACCACCCATGGTGGGCTAGGCCCTCCTACGTCAAGTAACTATTGAGACTCCCACCACCACCACCTGCTCAGACTTGCCCACAGGCTGATCTGATCCAGAAAATTTTGCAATCAAGGCTTTTCTCTCAGATGACAGTATGTTGTGCTAAGTTGACGATTAAAGCTAATTAGGGCATAGCACAACTATGTGTACTTCATGTTATTAACACGAAACAATCAGAGCACGTGTCCTCTATATAGATAGGCATATGTGAATCATTTCTACTTTGTCTGTATTGAAGGTGTGGCTCAGAGTGTTTTTGTTGAAGGTGAAGGTATAATAAAAATGTTTTTTGTTTTTAGTAAATTTACTCATCCTCCACCACCTACCACCCCCTCTATATGTGTCTCTGTGTGTGCGTGTCTGTGTGTAGGTCAGATGACAACCATGGCAGTTGGTGTCATGGCAGTTGGTGTCAGAGGACGATCCATGGTATCTGTTTTTTTTTTTTTTTTTTTTTTCCTTCCACCCGTGAGCCCCAGAAACTGAACTCTGGTCATCAGGCACGGTGACATACATCTCTGCCTGCTGAGCCATCTCCAAGGAACCTCTAATTTTTTCCCCTAGTTTTTCTACGCAGGGTTTCTCTGTGTAGCCCTGGCCGTCCAGAACTCCCTCTGTAGACCAGGCTGGTCTCGAACTCAGAGATCTGCCTGCCTCTGCCTCCCAAGTGCTGGGATTAAAGGCATGCGCCACCATCACTTGGCTTCAAAATATTTTTATACATAGAACTGACACAGAAAGTACACTTTCTATCACTGAGTGACAGAGGTTAGGATATCTGCCAAGTATCAAACAATGACCCTGCCAAGGAGCTCACTAGCCATATATGTAACAGAGAAGAAAAAAGCCACACGGGAGACTTTTACCTGGAGTCCAACAAATGTTCTCTTAGTACTCATATGAGCCCTGTAACAGTTGAGGCTCTTACATCATTTTCTAGCAACAAAGTTACCACTGATCAAGCATACTGCCGGGCTAGTGGTCCCTAAGCATCTCTGGACCACACTGCACTTTGAGATTCCTTTTTTTTTTGGACCATCTTCTAGGAAAGCATGCACAAATATAACTGCATTGAGTTTCATAGATTTTTTTGAAACATAAACAAATAAATGCACACAGTAAGCAGACTGTCCTAAACCTAGAGGACTTAGTTGAGAGACATAGTCCTAGGATCCCTCTTCGGCAGCATCATCTGAGCTGCAGAGAAGATCCTCCAGAGATAACACACCACTTTATTCTCAAGCACAATGCATAGAACTGACACAATGTCACTCTGCTACACAATGGCTCTTCAGACTTCCCAGTGAGTGGAATACTCATATTAGAGTCCAAGCACAATGCACAAAGGGCAGAGACACAGACAGAGCTGCCATATCAGGAATGTGGGGACGCTCTGACTTCAGCCAGATGAAGCAAAGATTACTATTGATAAAGGTAAGAAAATAAAGTCTGATACGAGACTGCATCATGAACGATTTTACACAACAGAGTCACAGGTTACAGGTCCATCTTTTAAAAAAACAAAACAAAACAAAACAAAAAACCACAGATAAACAGATTAACATCCTCTGAGAACACCAGCATGCATCGATTGGAATCAGTTGAGACCAAGTGGCTTCAGCTTCCCCATTTTAAAGGTAATAAAGAAGACATCTTCTAGAGCCGGGCGTGGTGGCGCATGCCTTTAATCCCAGCACTTGGGAGGCAGAGGCAGGCGGATTTCTGAGTTCGAGGCCAGCCTGGTCTATAAAGTGAGTTCCAGGACAGCCAGGGCTATACAGAGAAACCCTGTCTCAAAAAACCAAAAAAAAAAAAAAAGACATCTTTTGAAGGCTGGGGGAGGGGGATGTGTTAGATTTATTGTTGCATGACAAGTCAGGTTATAGCCCACATATTATCTTGCATTCATTCGTCAAACGTGTAGTGAGATGTAGCTAAGAGTCAAACATCAAAACCCAGTAAGATTAGAATACCTCTCCTTAATGACACTTATCCCATTAGGAAGATGGAAAGCTAGCCGTTCTAGTGGCTGCTAATGACAGCCAATATTCGTGTGGTGGTTTATAGATTATAAAGTACCCTGCATGCATCACACCATGTAATCCTCCCAGTAGCTTCGAGAGATGTGGTAACTGGTCGTCTGCCTCATTTATGCAATAAGGATTCAAGCTTGGTGCAAAATGGGGGACTCCCTTTACCAGCATGGCTTCTCTTTCTCTGACCTCGTGTTTGAAACCCCCATACCCTCTACCTGCAGAATATCCCAGAGCCTTGGTGAGATTACAGGCTCAGTTTCCTCTCTCCTGCTAAGAACCTGTTCAGCAAGTCCCGGAGATTCCTGGAATGCCTCCCCATGCTAATGAGGTATCTTACCTTATTACCTTAGCCTTCAGCCAATGACCTTTGCCCACTCTGGATATTTCTACCTCCTTCCCCCAAACTATATAACCCTTGATTCATCTCGATAAAGTTGATCTGTCTCCCCAAAGCTGATTCCAGAGTATCGTCATCTGTCGTACTCACGGGCCAGTGGCCAATGACCCCATGGAGAAAGGAAGACCACAATTCCCTAAGACAATTTTAATAAGAGCACATTCATATAAGTGTCATTAAAGAGATTTGTAAACATGAAAAAGATATACAGGCTCAATCTAATGAAAAACGCAACTGCTAGTATTAATAATATATACATGAATGTGTATATATGTGTGTGTATATATGAATATGTATGTATGTGTGTGTGTATGTATGTATGTACGTGTGTATGTATGTAAGCATGAAAGAATGCATGGGAAAAACTTTCCATTAATGAAATGAGGAAAGTCTCTTTATATTTATCTAAATGCTAAATTCTGAGCTCTGAAGCTGGGAATCATGCTCATTTGCTTCTTGTTGCTTTTCAGTTGTTCCTGGTACTGCAGAGTCTCCAGCCCCTGCAGAGTCTCCTCCAATCCCTGCAGAGTCTCCAGCCCATCCAGTCTCTCGTCCACTCCCTCCCTGCCCCCCTGCTTTTCCCTCTTAAAATACAGATCTCATATGAAAACCCTTGGAGGCCTCCAAACCACTACAGGACACACCAGGACAATCCTGCCTCGCTTCTGGGCCATCAGTGGCTGGAGATGGCCAGCAACTTAAATCTCTTCAGAGCTCTTAATAACCCAGGTTCCCCAGCCCAGACCCCCGATTCAGCAGCATGCACTCCCTCCCCCTCGCTCTAGAAAGTTTCATCCAGCTGAAGTTAATTATGTCTTTATCTCAAAGCCTTCTTCACCCATCATTTCTGACATCCAGTTGATCAGCTTTTCTCTCCCAGAGAGAGATTTCAAATCGGAGCCACCCTTATTGAAGGTCTCCTTTCCCAAACTAGGATTTTCTTTACTGCTTGGTAAGAGCTACTCTACCCATTTTATTGAACAATAATTTAAAATTATTTTATAATATATAGATGTTTAAAATAATTAGTGGATTCACTGGATATGAAAAAAAGACTTCAAAGGACTTTACATACTCTTAAAGGCTCCCTCCACTTCCCCACAGCCCATAGATGAGCCTTTACCTTCCCACACTCTCCCAAAATACCTTCCACTCTCCTCTCCCATCATAATGGTACCTTGATGGAAAATACCCAGGGCAACCCAGGAAGGCAGCAGACGGCTCCAAGCCCAAGGGTCACACAACTGAAGCAGGACGACATCGCTCACAGCATCAAGCCCTTATTTTCACATCTCACCTACAAAGAGTTTTGAGAAACTCAGCTTTGTTCTGGTATTTTCTAGCAGTGCCATTCCTTATCCAAATGTTCTTTGCAGCAGGGTACTCATTTTCAAAGGCGGCCAGGTCAGCTTAACCAGGGCGAGTTCTTGGGGGAACTCATAAGGACTTCCTTCCCAGCTAACCTTGAAGCACCCATTCCTCCCCTCCACTTTCTTCACTTGAAGATCGATTTGCCTCCTCTTTTCAGAGCACACATCTAGAAGACACTATAGAGATAGAAGCTCCTGTGCTCATGGGTACAGTCTGACATGTGCACAAACAACTACAAAGACATGGCAAAAGGCCAAGGAATGTTCCAGAAGGGAGGCATTAATGTGCAAGAACGAATGTGCTTGGAACACAGGCACGAGGAAGGCAAAGGACAGCCTGGTGGTGGGGACTTCTCTGGATTTAAGAATGTGACTAAGACTTCACATGGGTCCAGCCAAAGCCTTCTGGGTCACGCTTCGGAAAACTGAGGCACTTTCTATTGCAGAAAATTCTTGTTTTCAATTTCTTTAAAACAGACTTTGTTTTTTGTTTTTTTGTTTTTTTCAATTGTTTGGTCTTTCTCCTCTCAAGACTGCCAACAGACATCTACAAATCAGAAAATGATATACATTTCTTTTCTTTTTTTTTTTTTAAAGAATCTTTTAAAGTTTGTGACAAATTTTTAAATGAATCACCTTTGCAAGACCTTGAAGTATGCTACTGGCTGTCCTGGTACTCACTCTGTAGACCAGGCAGGCCTTGAACTCAGAAATCCACCTGCCTCTGCCTCCCAAGTGCTGGGACTAAATGTGTACGCCACTACTGTCCGACTGCTAGGCAACTCTTAAGATGGTACCCAGTCTTGGTTGAAAAACAATCAGTGCCTATCAGTAAGTTTACTCCAAAAGCTAAGGAAAAGTACAGGTATCTGTTAATTTAAAAAAAAAAACATGAATAAGTAAAAAGTACTTTTAAAATATATAATAGATTCACTATTTACAAACTCATCTGCTCACTGAAATTTACTTGTAGTCCCAACTCAATAAATGTGCAGACTGCCCAAATGCTTTTATTACTCTGCATAGATTGCCACATGAGGTCAGATGAGGATGTATTCACTTTCTTTCAGCTTCCCTGTTATATATAAATGTCCCTTTTTCACAACCTTTGAGGGGCCTTTTGTGATGACGTCACTAGGCTTGAGCCTTCTCTTCCAACCCTCTCTGGACCACACTAACCCTGCAGACACCGGCTTCCTTGACATGTCTGCTGCTGCCTTTGTGCAGGTCCAGCTACAAATGCTTTTCCTCAGTTGCTACATAACCTGAGACAGCTCTTACGACTGTCTTCTTGACCCACGGAATGCATTATTTTTACGAGCAGTCTTCTGAAACAGCTATGTCTTTGGTCACACGATTATACCTACAATTCTGTCTGTTTAAAACTCATTTTTCAATAGCTACCTGAAACAATCCCCCATCTTACAGTCTAGGACATGAACATTTCATCCACTCTTACTCAAGGAGCCTTTAAATTTCCTGATATGACAGTTGTATGTACAGATGCAGATACACACAAAGTAAATACACAGATGAAAGAGAAGCATATGACAGCATCCCAGAACCCCATCATAAAAATCTATTATTACAAAAAGTCTTCCAACATATGCTACAATGAAGAGTCTACATATATTCAACACAGTGAGCTGCAGCAAGTACGGTCTTGGCCAGTTCTTTCCATCTGGTCCTTTTGTGTTTGGTTTCTTTGGAGATTCATTGTTTTATGTGTATGAGTGATTATGTGTACACCCATGTGCATCTAATACCCAAAGGCCAGAAGAGGGCACAGGACTCCCTGCAACTGGAAGCTACAAATGGTTGGGAGCTCCCACATAGGGAACTCCCATATAGGGGCTGGGAACTGAACCCAGATCCTCTGCAAGAGGAGCCAGTGCTCTTAACCATTGAGCCATCTCTCTACCCACTTTGCTATTCCATCTTAAGCAAAAGTAAGCTGTGTCTCTTATGAAAGCTTATGTTTTTATAGCTGATAAAGATGTTTGCTTTTAACCATAACCGCAATGTCATCATCAAACTTAAGAAAACTTGAGAGCCTTCTGCATAGGAATTCTTCTGTCAAAGGTGTTGTTATATCACATTTATTCAAGAACCTAAACAAGGTCCCCAAGTCCTCAGCGTGGTAAGTGAGGTTGTGTCAGAGTAGTACAGAAATGTCCCCACAAAGCCTGAAAAACAACAGCTCACTGGACTGGAAGACTTAAATTGTAAGGCTGCCCCAACAAAGTGGAAAAATAACAAAATCTACAACTACTCAGAACATCATGAAGCAGGGAAAGAAGCAGAGGACTCCAAAAAGGCTGATAGTAGAGAGCCACGAATGACTGGGTAAGCCACTGAATTATCTTAATGGCTTCAAGGATCTAGCCTAGAAAACTCACACTTCCGACTAATGGAGCAATGGCCAGCTTTTGAAAAGGGGAATCTTCTAAACTTGGTGGCTAATTTATTTTATTTCCTAAACATCCATGTCATAAACACGATGGTACATCAAGGCACCCTAATAACTGGGCTACAAGTTCAAAAGGTTCCTGGGTACAAGACTGTGTTTACTTCCCTTAAGAGACAAAAATAAAATATGCCTCAAATGGGCGGTAATGGTTCAAATGGCTGTCTCTTAGCTTTTTATTCATCTCTAGTTCTTAGCTTTTTCTAGAAAAGAAAATGAACATGACCCTCAACTTATTGGGACGACAGCCAACAGTACCGGTGGATCAAGAAGGGCACTTCAGAACCGTATGTGAAGGTTGCTATGACCACACCTGCTTCACAGGCGGGGAAACTGGGGCTGCAGAGGACCTGACACTGTCAGGAGCATGTCTCACAACTGGGCAGCATTGAGACTCCAACTCCAGAGACCAAGATTCAAGGTACGCTCAGCCACAGGGCAGCACAGCGAGCCTACCGGGTTTTCAAATGCTTCCCTTCCGCACGGACAAATGGACAGACACGGACACAAGGATGCTTTTTACATGCTCAACCATTTTAAAAGGAAAAAAAAAACGTTTGCTAACAATGATAACATTTTTTTCTCGCCCTACCATTCTCATTTGTGTGTGTGGGATGGGTGTAGTGTGTGTGTGTGTGGGGGGGGGGTCAGGCATGCACGCCTGTGTGTTTACGGGGGCCAGAGGTTGACATCAGAGGTCTTCCTCAATCCCTTCCCACTGGCATGTTCAGATTCAGCTGAACTGATTGGCCAGCAAGAACCAGGGACACTGTCTTTGGGATGATGTCCCCTCCAGCCTGGAGGTAACAGATATGTGCCACTGTGCCTTGCTTTTACAGGGATGCCAGAACTTAACCTCAGGTCCTTACACTTGCCCAGCAAGCATGTTAGTAATTGAGTCATCTCCCTAGCTCCTGTTTGCTTTGCTCGACCTGCCCATACAGCTGGGGATAGATAAACTTTGCCTTCTGTCCCACTCCACCTCCACATCCTAACTGTTGGATTACAGGTGTGTGCCACCACACTCAGTTTTATAGGGAGCAAACCTAAGACTTCACGTATGCTAGTTAACACTTTACCCAACTTAGCCCTGCACCCTAGCCTCCCTTTCTCCAATTTGACATTTATTATCAAAAGTAATTTCAGATTCCCTCTCATCTGTAAGACACAAATTTTGGAAATGCTTTTGTATTCAGTAATATTTATCTTCCCACCAAATAGAATCTAGAAAAACCATAGAGCTATGTATGACCCACCTCCCCCACCGACTTCACAGTAACATTTTAATTAGAGTACTATGATTTTAAAACTAGTTGTCTTAAGTATAGCTCTGAAAAAAAAAAATCTAATCATCACTTTACACATGGCCAGTGATGTTTGTGAACACACAATTAATGACGGTATTGTAGCACTGGGAAGGTTAAAAGTTGTTTAAATTCTAAAGTAGAAGGGACTGCCGGTATCTTTATCACCACCCAAGGATAACTTCAGCATTTCAAAGGAATTTTTCCCTAATTGTATTTTGAGAAGCATTTTTTTAAAACTACTTATGCACTGGGAATCCGCAGGTCTTGTCAAATCCAGCACTCCGTAGCCATGGTACAAGTCTGGACACAATACATCTAAAGGAATGTCTTAAGGTTCACTTGCACTAGGCTCTGTGATTTCAGCTACTCAGATACTTCTCAGTCACTCCAGAGGAAGGACAGCCACTTATACCCCTCTATCCCTGGTACAGACTGAACTGAGGTCAAACCTAGTCGGTACCTGTTGTGCCCACTCTGAATTTGGACGTAGGCTGGTGTGCAGTCATTTGGTGATTTCAAGGAGTGTGCGTGCCCTTGCCTCGCACCAAGTAGAATGGAAGACTGCACTCATCCTAGATGCACAGGAGTGGGCTGCATGCTCATGTCCGGTGCCATCACATATAAGGGGTGGGGTGGACTCTCCCCTAACCTACCTAACAGGGGTGCTGGCTCCCTGGAGCTCAACACCCAGGCCTTGGTGAGCATCAGATTGACTTTGCTATGGGTTACAAATGTAGCTACAATCGGGAAATGGCTTTCTCTGGGATTCAGGACTGGGTCCTTTGATTCCATGAGTACTAATAACTGTCTAGGAGCTCCGTCTCCTAACTGTGGCGCTCTGAGTGTGTGCCCCCGGAACACCAGCAGCAGCTTTACCGGCTGTGGCAGTTCAGTCAAGTGGGCACACAGAGTTAACTGAGCAAGTCTGTGAGTCTGTTTCTGCAAGGGATTTGTGTGAACTTGGAGAGCTGATGGAGAAGACTTCTCTCAGCAGTGTGGACAGGCATCCAAATCGCATCAGAGATGGAGGAAAGGCAAAATCATCCCTTAGCCCGAAACTTGTGATTGTCTTACGTCAACTCGACACAAGATAGTCATTTGGTGAAGAGGAATCTCAATTGAGAAAAATACCTCCGTCAGATTGCCTGTAGGCAAGTCTGTGGGGGCATTTTCTTGATTAATGATTGACAGGGGAAGGCCCAGCCCATGGTGTGGGGGGTGCGAGGACAGGTGGTACTGCTGGCTGCGCAATCTGTGGAGAACAGGTCGGTAAAGGTGCACTCTTCCACAGCCTCTGATTCAGTTCCTGACTCGAGTTCCCGCCTGACTTCTCTTCATGCTATATGGAAGTATAAGCAAAATAAACCCTTATTCTTCCCAAGTTGTTCTGGGTCACTATGACATTTTTTTTTCCTCCTGCCTTCAGACACTGGGTACATGGTCCTGACCTCAGACTGGAGTCAAAACACACACCAGAGGTCCCCACAGAGTTTGGTGGGGGGGCACTCTAGGCTCTCCTATGCACACGTGGTAGGTCTTGAGACTCCCTGGCCTCCTCAGCCACATAAACCAATTCCTCCGTGTGTATCTACAGGTGGACAGACCAAGACTCATCACCTAGGAATCTGTCAGAAATGCCAGCTTTCTGACCAGACACAGAGAATGGCTAGACTGGACTCAGAAAACCCCAAACTCGCCCTCCAGAGGACTCACCTGGGCATGGAAATCTGAGGGTCCCTGATAGGAATGACATATTTAAAGGGTTCATTCCTTTAGACTGCCATGGTATTTGGGCTAAATTTCCACTTAATCTATTAGGTATAGTTATTGATTTTTTTCCTAATATACCTTTGAAAGTAAAGTCAAATCAAAGGAAGGTTTGAATTCATCAAAAGTGGCAAAGAGTAATGCCAAATTTAGCAACTGACTTTCATTTTCCCCTCACTTGAGCTGTGGATTCAGTTCTTCCTAGAGTTTGGAAGGGCATACCTCTGCTTACATTTATTGGACATCCCACCACACAGGGTCACAGCAGCAGAGGCAATATCCCAGACTGGCCTAAAAACAGCCGAGGTCCCTGCTTCATCGTGGCCCACCTAGGAACTCCTGGGAAACTCTGTGACCGCAATTTCAAAACACATAAGTGAGACTTTGTCACGCAGCCCTCATCACAGAGAAGTCATGAGGATCAAGAGTCTGAAGTTACTGCCACCTGTGACCCAAAGACTCAGAGACTGAGACAGGGGGATAACAACTCAAAAAAGGAAGGGAAAGAAGAAAAGAAGGAAGGAAGGAAGGAGGGAAGGAAGGAAGTTTTGAAGGAACAAAAGCAAACAAAAACAAAACAAAACAAAAAACTTGCTGTTGTGCAGCAAGCAGGCCTCAGTGTCCAAAAATAATTTTATTATAAATTGTTTAGTTTTAAATGCTTCTGAACACACCTGAGTCCATAGAAGACATGGGATACAAACATCTAAATTGCTTTTTACATGAAGCACCATTAAGTAATTATTTAAAAGGATAGAGAGAAGAACAAAGCCAGTTACAAATAGCTTGTTCTGGGCTGGATCCTAAAAAAGTAACAATACAAACAAACAAACAAACAAACACAAGTAACACAACCCACAAAAAGTGTATGAGACATCCAACTACAAATACTGTGACCAAGAGAAAGAACCTCCAAAGAGTTTCCTTACAGATCCTTTAACTGACAGTGAGGAAGAAGCCAGGGCAAGATTCATACTTGACAGAGTAGCCAAGGATAGGACTGGAAGATTTTTTTAAAATGAGATCTTGGCTGAAGTAGGAGGCAGGCAACATTCCAAGTTTCTTTGACTTCATTCAGTGAGCCTTTTCCTTCCTTCTTGTGGTTAACACTATAATGCTTAATATTATAATTAAAAGATCAAAGCACCATTTACAAAGTAGTCACTTCAGGATCTTTTACACTCATACTGGGTAGCTGGAAGTGGTGGTCCATGCCTTTAACTCCAACACTCAGAAGGCAGAGGCAAGCAGATCTATTGGAGTTTAAGGTTATCCTGGTCTAACTGAGACCCTGGGTCAAAAAAAAAAAAAAAAGTAAAAAGCTTAAATATATTTAGAATATATTTAGTATTAGCACCGTTGTTGAATACTCCCTTCAATGCTGAGGACAGAGGCACGAACAGGCCTGATCTGTTAATTCACCTGAGCCCAGACCCCTTAGCAATCACATAACCCTAATCTGTCAATCTGTTCCTCAAGCAAGGAAGAGCCCCATTCCTATCTCAGGGCCTTTGAAAATGTCCCATGGTTATGCCTCAGAACACCTGTCCCAACCTTCACACACAGCAGATGCTATTAATCCTCAGGTGTCAGTCACCTCTCAGGGAACGCTTGTGTGGTCTAGGCTAAGCCATGGGCTCCCATTTCAGGGTCTCTTAGCTTATTGCCCATTAGTCATGCTGTCTGGCGTTCTTGTCACCACACTGCAAGCTGCACAGGGGCTGGCACCATGCCTGTCCTTGGCTGTGTTTCTAACACCAAGCTCAGGGTCTGGTTGCACAGAAGAGAGTGGATTTTTAACACTTCCATGCACTGCCTTCCCATCCCAGAGTGGTCAGCTAATTTCAAAGTGAAACTTCAATTCCTTCTGGCCCGTCAGATTCTCAGGCATGCCATAGTGTCAGAGTGAAGGCTGCCAACAATGTTCTGATTTCCAGAAGAAGGAACAAGAAAAAGATAAGCAGGTGTGAGCCTTTTAATTGAAATAGCCAGCAGACTCCAGGAGAAAGAGCCTAAGAATTGGGCTTGAGAGCTGACTCAGCAGTCAAGAGTGGGGGGNGGGGGGGTGGGGGTATGGGGGGTGGAATATGAGAGAGTTGGGGGGTAGGGGGTGTTGGTGTTGTGCTCTAGAGTCTGGGTACCTTTCTCAGCACACTCTGGGGCACCAGGCATACCCAAGGAATACAGACATATATATGCATGCAAGTACTCATTAACAGAAAATAAAAATGAGTAAATCTTGTGGGGTCATAGTGTCGTACGCCTTTAATCTCAGCACTCAGGAGGCAGAGGCAGGTGGATCCTCTGTGAGTTCAAGGCCAGCCTGATCTACAAAGCAAGTTCGAGGGCAGCCAGTGCTGTTACTCAGAGAAACCCTGTCTCGAGGAAACAAACAAAATGAAACTATAAATCACAATAGCCTAGTATAGAGAATCTGGTCCTACACCTCATTGTGGAAACTGCTATAGCTTCCAGATGGACAGCCTCATGGGGGGTGGGGGGGATGTCACACTATGTAGCCCTGGCTTGTCTGGAAGTCAATACAGATTCCAGGCTGGCCCTGAACTCAGGTCTATCCACCTGCATTGCCTCTCCTGTACTGGGATTATCATGAATATTTCGTCATTTCCATACTTCCCAAGGAGTGACATGGTTTTCCCCCATGATCATATATATGTCCCTTTCCCACTTTCCCCTTCTGCTCTCCTGAACTCAATTCTCAAGATGCAAGATACCGAGGAGACTGGACGGGCATGGACTCCTAAAGCTAAGACATCCAGAAGACATAGCTCCAGAAGACATAGCTCCCGAGCCAGGGGGAAAGAAGGAAAGTAAAAAATACAAGCAACCCAGAGACAGAACGGAAACAACATCAGGTAGAAAGTGGAAGAAGGTGCCAGGCAGTGGTGGCTCACGGTTTTAATCCCAGGAGGTAGAGAGGCAGGCAGATCTGAGTTTGAGATCAGCCAGGCCTACAGAGTGAGTTCTAGGATGGCCAGAGCAACACAGAGAAACACTGTCTCGAACAAACAAACGAACAAAACAAAACAAAACCAAGAAAAAAATGCACTAGGATCCAAAGGGCCTCACGAGGGAGGGAAGGCGACTGCTCCCCACCCCTAACCCACCAGCTCTCCTGATTCCAGGTCACTTCCCAGGCTTTTGGAGAAGGGGGGTTATCTGTGGGGCTTAAGCTCAACGATGATACTGCTTAAGATCTGCAATTAGGCTCACATTCAGTGTGGGGGGGGGGAAGGGAGGGGCTGGAAACACTGCTCAATGGCAAGCTCCTGGGGTTTTTTTATATAAACATTTTAACAGCTTGCATGAAAAAAAAAAGTTAAAATGGAAACTTCTGCTTAGAGTTATTAACATATATCTAAAACCAATACTGAAAATTACAGCTGTCACCAATGAAGGCTGTTTATCCCAACTGCTGTGTGTGTGCCGAGCGTGAGTGAGTACCCACATGTTTCCCAACAGGCTTGCAACTCTGAGTATCTCAAGTCCTATTTGATGGTATCAAGACTCTAACATCCCACACAAGAAAGCCAAGTCCTTGATGTCAACAGCTTCAGAGAAAAGACTAAAACCCACCAAGTACATTTTTTCCCAATGGTACATCTTTCTTTTTTTTTTTTTTTTTTTTAATGTTTCCCTGGGGACCTTTCTGACCCCCACTACTTTGTGTGTGCCACCCCCAGCCCCAATTAAGCATTACTAGACCCTCTGGAGGCCCTGAGGAGATGAAAGCAGCCCCAGGAAGAACCAAGCTGGCTTCCTCCACACAATGGCCAGCCACCTGCACAGGGATTTAGTCCCCCACTTCCTGGTTCCTATGTCCTGGACTCACTGTTCCCCAGAGTCCAGAGAACAAGGAGAAAGAACAAAGGAGCCAGGTGGCTGCGACAGAGGGAGGAGAGGGACTCTTCTGTTGTCACGCGCACATACACGCGCGCGCGCGCACACATACACACACACACACACACACAGCACAGCCTGTGGTTCGAGGAAGCCAGGTTGCTTGCACCTCAAGCTGTGTGTTGAGACAGCTGTTAGAACCAGAATTGGGGGTGTGTGGGGGGGGTCATTTTTAGAGATTCCCCAGACGTTCACTTTACAGGAAGAGAAACTCCTCACCATGAGACAGGCTGTCTTGGAACACTGCGGCGTTTCCTCCTTCTGGCATGAAAAACTCCTCTTCTTTCCAAGAGCCCAGTGTGATGATGACCACCCCACCCCCACCCCCACCCCTGCCCCCACTCAGGAGGCTTAGGCGGGAGCAGAGAAAATTCTGAAGGCTAGCCTACACCAGATACAAGAAAGGACGAGGGAAAAACAAAAGTGGCAACTGAAGAAAGTTTAAATGAACTAAGTCACCAACAGGCATGAGGCTCCTCTCCCAGGGGCAGAGACTGGGATGCTGGCATGCTGGGATGCTGTGGGATGCTGGGATGCTTAGGTTGGGATGCACTCATATCAAGTCCAGGGAGTTGAGGTTTTACAAAGGGTTCTGACCAGCAGTCACTAGTCTCTAGAATGCTTCCTAATATAGACCAGGAAGAAATATCAAAGTAGGACAAAGGAAGAAATGAAACCAGAAACCAGTTAAATTGAAAAATTTACATACATACACCTCTCTATTTTCCAGTGGAAGTAATAACAAAGAAAGGAAGACATTTCCTTGGACTTTTTTTTTTTTTTTGATGGAATCAGGATATTAACTGCAGTATCACATCTATAATTTGATACAATGCATTCTTCAGCTAGATCATAAAGCTCCGGTCACTTATATTCCTTCCATTTATTCTCTCCTTGTATAGTATCTTTATTACATAAAGATAATATGATCAATAAAAACTTTTAAAAACCTGATTAGAAAAAAATTCAACAGCACAGCAAAATATTCTATGTTGGTTTCCTTCCAAAGATGCCTCAAGATACATTTTAAAAAGCAGTAAATAAGGCCCGTAAGTAGGCTCAGGGACAGAAATCACGGTTGTTAGCACAAAAGCAGAAAAGGCCTCTAACAAAATGTAACACCCCCTTCATGACTAAAAGCCCCGAGGGTATCTGGAATAGAAGGAGCATAGCTAAATGCCATAAAGTCTCTACAAGACAAGCCTAGAGGCAAGCATCATAACGGCAGATTAAACCTGATAATCAGTTACTCTAAAATCAGGAAGTGAACCAGGGTGGCCACACTCTGTTCTAATTCAATGTAATTCTAGATGTCCCAGCCAGGGCAGTAAGACAAGAGATTTAAACATAAAAGGGATACATTCAGGAAATTAGAAAGTCAAACAGTTCCTATTGGGAGACAATGGTCTTTATACTTAAAGACCCTAAAGACTGCACCAGAAAACTCTCAGCTCTAACAAACATGTATAAAAGAGTAGAAAATAAAAAAAAAAAAGTAGTTTTTCTATTCCTCAACAATGAAGGAACCATGTATGAGAGCAATCAGAAAACAATCCCGTTCTCAATGGCTTCAAGAAACAAAATATCTAAAGATAAATGTATTGAAGGGACTTAAATACTCTGCAACATAAACGCTGAAGAAAGAAGCTGAAGGCACTTAAGATAGACCATATGCCCAGATAAACATGGTTAATAATGTAAAAATGGCTTTACCACCAAAGGCAACAAACTCTCCACCAGTATTCCAAAGGCATTTTTCATCTAAATGGGAAGGGGAAAGGGTAGTGTGTTCTAAAGTTCACATGGAAACACAAAAGGTCCCAAATAGCCCAATCAACCCTGGACCCAAAATAAATAAATAAATAAATAAAAGATGCTGACGATGTCTTAATACCAGAGTCAAACGGCACAAGGCTAGTCATGTGGGACACGGGGGAAGAAGACTCAAAAATAAGCTCAGATCTAGCCAGCTCATTTTTGTATTGCTTTTGTTTTTCGAGACAGGGTTTCTCTGTGTAGTCCTGGAACTCTCTCTGCAGACCAGGCTGGCTCCCAAGTGCTGGGATTAAAGGTGTGTGCCACTGCCACCACCACCACCACAGAGCTTTCCCCATCTCATTTTTAACAAGGTACCAAGCAAGAACAGACCCTGGAGAAAAGACAAGACGGGGCAGGTGGTTTCTGATTTGTTTCAGTTTTTGATTCTGTACAACAAAGTAAGGAATGAAGAGATAGCATATACAACACGGGGAAAAATGTTTGCCAGACATTCACCTGACAGAAGATAAATATCCAGAATATACGAAGAACTTAAAAATTAAACATAAACAAAAATAATCTAATCAATAAGTAGGCAGGTAGATTAGACAGAAGTTCTTCTAATAAGTAAAAGTAGGCAACCGATATGTGTTCAAGATCCTTAGCCGTCGTAGAAATGCGTATCAATAGCACATTGCAGGCCAGTGGATAAAGGTGCTCGCCACCAATCTGATGGCTTCAGTCACATCCCCTGAACCCACACAGTGGAAGGAGAGAACAGATTTACGTTGTCCAGCCCTCCACACTGGTGCTTGTGGAACACACATCAATGTACATGCTCATACACCAAAAATAAATTTTAAAAAATTAAAACTACTTCCGATCCCAGTCAGAACAGCCATCGTAGAAAGAAGCAAACAAACAAAACCCATATAAACAAAACCCAAAACAAGGTGCTGGAACGGGTCAGAGAGGAGAGGGCGCGATCCTGATAGAGGGCAGGTGAGAGCTTAAATTCGTGCATACGGAAATCAGCATGGATGTTCTACGGAAGAAAATAGCTCTGTTATCCAGACTGGCCAAGCCTATCTTGAATCAAAGCAGCTGTAATCAACCACCTCACTCTCAGGAGACCTGGGCTATTAACAATCCTGTGGTGGAAGGAAAACAAAAAACAAAAACAAAAACAAAACTCACGAGATCCTCCCGTGGTCCGGCCCTCCCAAGGTTATAGAAGTAGAAAACTATTTCTCGGTGGGTGGTGGTAGAGGGTGTGACTGGACACCTGTCAGTCATGAAGGCTCTGTGGTGGAGTTATTAGTGTGGGTTAGCAAAGCCGTGGACAGAACTCGTCAGTGGTACAGCTTCTCCTACTTGTCCAGGTTTCTGGTGATAGAACCCACTCTTCTGAAACGAACTTGCGAATACCATTCGTTCACCACTTGACCCAAATCCCCACCCTTCCTCTGTCGATGCCTTCCCAGTCTGGGGTAAATAATAGCCTTTCTTCAGTTTTCCTTTTCTCAGGAAAAGTCATGAGACAACTGCCAGTTACTTGAACTTCAGCATTCTGAGACTCCTTGGTACATACACAAGGAATTCTAAGTCAGCATACCATAAAAAAGTACATGATACACACCCAAGAAAATATCATATGAAATCCATTATTTTGTACAACGAATATACACTAATAAATGTGAGTGCTCAAATTACTAGAGAAATATGCCACTAGGAATGCTTTTTTTTTTTTTTTAAATCACATCCTTTCTTATATTTCCTAGGCAACCATGGATATGTCAATACATGATGGGGTTAGAGAGTTTTTCTTCCCAGGCTGGGGAACAGTACCGCCGCCCTTTGCATGTGAAGCGAGCATAGAACCACCAAGTTCTATTCAGGCACTTTGTACAGTTGTACTTTGAGGCAGTGTCCCATCAAGTTGCCCAGGCAGGCCTTGAACCGACAATCCTCCTGCCTCAGCTTTCCAAGTAGTGGAAACTACGGGCCTGTGCCAGCAGGCACATCGGATGGATTTTGTCACACAACTCAAGAACACCACTTTGTAAATGCATATTGACTCACTTGTATCCTCTTGTCGCTCATTCTTGGCAAATAACCCTGTTGCTTACAGTTAAAAATAGAGCTGGGAAGCACTCAGGGACATCTATACCAGCCACTGAGGGTCAGTATCAAGTTCACCTGTATCAAGTTCACCTGTAAAGAAGGATGCTCCCAGTAAGTAGCAGTCCTTCAGAAAGCCTTCCTAGCCTAACAACAAGACAGAAAATCTGCTGCTGGCTGCCAGGAGTGAGAAACCTCTCCCTGGCCACTTTCTCTAGTTGTTCATAATATAGTTGGCAATGACTACTGACATTATTTGTGTCCGTAATATTATAGTTATAAAGGGTCTTTCTCCCCCCACCCCACCCCCATACAGGGTTTCTCTGTGTAGCCCTGGCTGTCCTGGAACTCACTCTGTAGACCAGGCTGGCCTCCAACTCAGAAATCCACCTGCTTCTGCCTCCTAAGTGCCGGGATTAAAGGTGTGCGCCACTAGTCAGCATAAAGGGTCTTAGTACACGTAAGATTTAGTCAAATTAAAAAGCATGATAAATAGTTCTCTTAAACACAGAAAAAAATATATTCTAACACAGATACAAACTTCACCTTATGGAAAATAGGGGTGGGGGAGGGGAGAATAGAGCGGTATTTATCTACAGTCCTGACTAAATGAACACACACACACACACACACTGACACACTGATCTGGATGGGTTTTTTTGTTTGTTTAAATAGATAACCAAGTGCACATACTTGACTAAATGTATGTGCATGGGTCCCATTCATCTAATTGACGAGTGTCTGACCTCACATAGCTGTCATATTTGTGGTGTAGGCACAAACCATCCACTCTACTCTGCTCACTACGCTTCTCTTGCTACACACTAGATCTCTTGACATTTAATCCTATCTAACGGCCATTAGCTCCCTTCCAGAACTGGAACACGATCAGCCATCACTGGAAATAAGACCGCATCAATATCCTGCTCCAAACCTGTTCTCCACCACATTTTCCTTAATCGGTGAAAGCTGCTGTGGGTGTTGATGGGGCTCTAGAGCAAGGCTATCTATTATTTGTTTATTGGTGTTCACCACTTCGGAAGAGAAGACTGACGTCAGTCGTACTTTTAAAGTACAAAGAAAACAAATAGAAAAAGACCTAAATACACCCACAGACAGTAATTCGAAGGAGTGGACCCACCCGCATCCAATGCCTAATCTGCAGTCAGTATGGCCCGTAGTTATTTTAATCAGCTCTCTAGCACCAGCTTTGAATCGAACACACTCGTCTCCACCACCCATTCTTGCTGTCTCATATACTAAGCCAATGCTAACATTTAAACTTGTTTACTTCCTTCCAGTGGATTTAGATTTACACATTGTGGCACTAGAAGATATTCCTGAGCATAGAATCAGCTCCCAGCACACTCACCAGGACTTCCCTAGTGGGTTTTGCAAATTCAACTCCTTCCCCATTGGCGTCGTGTCTCCCAGTATTTGCTTGACCCTTGGAACCAAGACACTGTTAGCCTCAGCTTGGAGGGGCTCACAACATTTAACCAGCCATCAGTCGTTCACAGCAAACGGAACAGTTATCACCGAATGAGCAGCCGCGGTGTTTGGACTGCCATTTGAGAAGGCTGAAAAGGGACACCAGGAGAGTCGCTAATTAGCTCTTCTCAGCCCCTTTAGCCCCAAATGTTTCAAATGGTACCAGAGCTGGGAACACAGTTTTGACATTGTTGAGATAATGACTTGATTTGTTCCCAAAAACGCCGAGAGAGCTACTGCCAGTCTATCTGGTGAGAACCTTCCAAACGCTGTCCTCAGAGCCAGACGCAAGGCTGCCTGCAAGTCGGAGGACACTTCCTGTCCCTTCCCAAGACTGACAGTCAAGGGGCCACACACTAAGGCCTCGTCAACCTCTCAGCGTATTATCGGCTGCTTTTGATGAACCAAAGCAATGTCTCTGGGTTGCCAAAATAGAATGTGCTGACCCATAATTATGAAAACGCAGATGTCTGACAAAGTGCCTGGAGACAGGAATGCAGACGCACAGAATATCTCCCACTTTGTACAGGTGGGGTGCGAATGGCTACAGGAGGCTGAGCAGTGAGGAACTTCTACCTGGTGACAAAGACTTGGGAACACCCTGCCACAGGTCAGGGAACAATGGTGACAAGTGCCACAACCTGCAGAGAACGGTGAGCTACTGTTTTCAGACATGCCTCCAGACCCACCTTCCTCACTATTAAAATCTTGAAAGGTCTGTCTGTCCACGGGGCCTTTCTCCACCTTTGCACAAGTGGCTGGGCCAGCCTTCCGCTCACCTGCGTACACTCCCAGGGCTCTGCTCTCAGACCTTTCTCACACACTCACACTGGAGACATTTCCTCCAGCCTGCTATTTCCTAGTACCTTGCTCGCCAAACTAAAAAAAATCACCGAGATTTCCCACCACCCTCCAGAAACAGCTCGAGATTTCTTTTCTCAGCATACCCCTAAGGTCTACACCCCCCCCCCCATCCAACGCACACCCAACCCCACTCTCCGGTGCCAGGGCTCGAACTTCGCTCCCTCTGGTCTAACACGGCACGTTCACCGTCCTTTCAGAGCACTCGTCTCTGCTCCACCTCTCCCAGAAGGTTTCTTCTCTGACTTTCTGGATGATTCCCACCGTTGGGTGTCTATACAGGCTGTGTGTGCTACTCCCACCAGAACCCTGACTGACGCTGCTTACTGGCCTATTTCTCCAACTACACAAACTCCATCTCTTACAGCTCCAAACCAGTCTCAACCTGACTTACCCTACACACTATATTGACTTGTCTCTCCGTGAACGGCCAACCTCTAACCCACAGTGACTCATTATCACCAGTGAGCACAGTAAGTACCAAGCCGTCAGACATCCTCTCTGTGCCATAGCTGCGGCTATGCGTCAAGGAAGGCAGGCGCTGGCCGCCAGATTTGACAACCTTGACTTCAATCCTGGGGACTCACGTGGTAGAAGTGAAAACTGACTCTAATCAGCATGTGTGCACGCATGTTCACACACACACACACACACACACACACACACACACACACACACACGATTCCAGGCCCCGATAGTACACTTAAAAGCTGACTATAGTTCCAAACTATGCGTCATTCTGCATCCAAACTCTACATTCAGTAACCTTGACTCCAGTCATATGCAATGTAACACATTAAATTCTTCAGCTGTTGCCTCAAAAAAAAAAAAAAAAAAAAAAAGTTGACTGCACCCCATGATCCGTGAAACTTACGCCTGGGATGCAAAGAGGGTTCAGCAAATATGCAAATCAATACATATGATATACCACATTAACAAAATCAAAAGCTAAAATTTTATAATCACCTTAATAGGTCCAGAAAAAGCATCTGACAAAATTTTATATGCCTTAATGATTAAAAAAAAAAAAAAAACCCTTTCAAAGATGTATAGAAGAAATGTACTTCAACATAACAGTCTGTACATAACAATCTCACCATCAACCCCAGACTCAGTAATAAAAAGCCAAAAGCTTTTCCTTTAAAATCAGAAATAACACAAGAGTACCCACTCCTGTCAGTTCTAGATAGTATAAGACCCCACCTGAGCAATAAAACAAAGGGGGAAAAAAATCCATTCAACTCACAGAGGACGTTAGATTGTCTGTTTGCAGACAATATGATCTTAAATATCAAAAACCATAAAAATTGCACTAGCAATTTGTTAAAATCAAAATATGAATTAGTTTTCTACATAGCAATTTCCTTGGAGATAAAACCTCCCATCTTGGAGACAAAGATGAAATATTCCACCCAGCAGGGAAGCACTTAAACTCAGGAAATAAACAATCCAAAGGCTTCAGGAAGTCCCTGAAGCTGACCAGATTCACTAGGCTTCCCACCCCCCCACCCCCCAACTCCGACACAAATATATATGCAATGACAACTGCTGGGAGACACTCTTGGACAAGCTGACTTGCCTAAAAGAGATGCAAACCAACAGAGCCATCTACCAGCTGAGCTGTCTGGAAGAAGCTGAAACCAGCTGAACCTCATAGAAAGAACCATCTCCAACCCTTTGAGCTTCCTGGAGATTGTGCCATGTACTCCAGGTTTCCAGCTTTCCTGATCTCTCACAAATGCTAGGGTGGGTTTGGTGGTGCAACTGTCTTTGAGTCCTATCTGCTCCTGTTATTAACCTTAGTAATCTCATTGGTTGACCCAGCTGGAATCCTTACCTTGGACTGTCAGTAGTTCTCTATCTGGGATAAGTAGATGTTTGTTCTTGTCTCTCAAGGAATAGTGTCACACAGAAGCATTCCAGACTGTAAAAACACCATGAAATATGTTGTGAACTATCCAAAATAGAAATTAAGAAAATAATCTCATTTACAATAGTATTAGTAAATAAAAACAATAGGAACATATTAAACCAAGAAGAGACCTGTAGACAGAAAGCTATATTTTTAAAAGACACTGAAAAAGGTACAAATAAATAGAAAGATACCATGTGAACATGGATCAGAATATAGCTGAAATGACTGCATTGCCTAAGCTAGATATAAATTCAACACAATCCCTATTAAACTGCCAGAGACATAACTGGTCACAGTAGCACACACCTTTAACACTAGCACTAGGGAGGCAGACGCAGGTCAATTTTGAGGCCAGTCTGGTTTTTAGGGTAAATTTCAGGACAGCCAGAGCTATAGAGAGATAACTTGTCTCAAAAAAAATAAAAATAAAAAAGAAGGAGGAGGAGGAGGAGGAAGAGGAGGAGGAGAAGGAGGAGAAGAAGAAGAAAAAGAAGAAGAAAAAGAAGAAGAAGGAGGAGGAGGAGGAGGAGGAGGAGGAGGGCAGTAACAATCTTCAGAGAAACAGAAATAAGTAATAACAATAACAAAACACTTAAAGTTTGCATAAAACCACAAAATGTTCCAAATAAAACAATCTAGAGGGAAAAAATGGACATGATACTTAAAAACTAGATATCTTTCAGTCAATAATGTTTATAAATATTTTTTTATATATTTACTACGCCAAAGGTAATATGTAAAATATATTTATGAGGCTTTTACTGTTTTACAAACCACAACAGTGGACCAGTGCCATCAGCAATGGAACTCTCATGCAAATCTGACTCCTAACCTCATTCTCTAAGCCAGTCTCAAACAAGGTGCTGCGTCCAGGGTACCAGCCCATAATCCTAGTAACCTGGGAGGGTCAGACAGGAGAGTTGCAAGTGGAAGGTTGGTCTGACTGGGTAACTAAGTGAAGTCCTAGGAATTTTCAAGTGGGGGGGGGGAGGGGGCATGTGGGCGTGGTGGGCGTGAAGATGCTATTGAGTCAGGCAGTGCCTGCCTATCATGTTCCAGGTCCTAGGATTAATTGCCAGCAGGAGGAGGGGAAAGGGGAGGAGGGAGGGAAGAAGAAGGAATATGATTCTAAACAATGAACCCTCTAGCTTCTGTCAGATCTAGGAAACCCTGAAGCCCACCTGTGGGAAGAACTGTTGGGCTCTGTAATTAAGTCAGGAATGTTACAACTTGAACTAGCTGCTGTTATCACAGTGTTAAAAATAGCTCTGGCCTGAGGCCACGTGTTTCTGAGGTACTGGGGGGATGGCTTTGTCCATCACAAAGTAACCTTTACTGGAGAGATAGAAACTGCCTTTCTCTTTCCAGGGAGAGCTGAGAACAAGCCCTGGATGTTTAAGACCTCTTTATGAAATTTTAAACATATAAAACACTTCTAGGTCCCTTGTCCAAGGTGCCTGGGAAAGGGGCATTTAAATTGTCATGGTTCATGACAGATGTTTATGTGCCTTTATTCCGTGGCAGACACTGTGCCTTAAACACCCACACACGTCCTAAATCACTCGTGTTTGCAGGGGAGAAACGGAGGCTTGGCTGAGGACCAGAGCCTGGAATGTTCTTTCCATCTTTCCCCAGTGGACTCCACCACAGCCGCCATTTGCACCTCCTCCGCCTTTAATCCCAGCACTGGAGAGGCAGGTAGATGTGAGCTTGAGGCTAGCCTGGTCTACAGAGCTCCAGGCTAGCCAGACCTACAATAGTGAGAGACTGATGTGGTTTCAGTGAGAATGGCCTCTACAGGCTCATAAATTTGAATGCTTGGTCCTCACTTGGTGTAAGTGTTTGGGAAAGGTTAAGGGGTGTGTCATGGTTGGAGGAAATGTGTCAGCAGGGTGAGCCTTGGCAATCAAAATCCCACACCATTTCCAGCTAGCTCTCTGCCTCCTGGTTGTATCTCAAAATGTAAGTAAACTCTTGGCTACTGTTCCAGCACCATGCCAACCCACCTGTGGCCATGTTCCCCATGGTGATGGTCGTACACTCTTAACTCTGAAACTGCAAGGACCCAACACAGTCTTTTGTCTGTAAGTTGAAGAGTCTTAGCACAGCAACAGAATAGTAAATAGGATTCCCTGTCTCGCAACAAAGGAAGAGTGGGATGGAAGGAGGGAGGTGGGTAGGAGGGACAGAGGGGGGAGAGAAATGAAGGGAGGTAGGGTGGGAAGAAAAGAAGAAGGGGGAAGGGAAGGGGAAGAAAGGAAGGAAGGGACAGGTGGTGGGAGGGAGGGAGGGAGAAATGAAAGGGGAAGGACAAAAGGGAGAGGAAAAAAGAGGGAGGGTGGGAGGGAGAAAAGGAGAGAGGGAAGGAGGGAAGAAGGAGAAGAGGGAGGAGAAGGGAGGAAGAGAGGGAGAAGGAAGAGAGGAAGGGAAGGAGGAAAAAGGAAAGGGGACAGGAAGAAGAGGATAAGAGAAACCCCAAATAACTGAAAAGCAGAAAGCTGTCTCCGCTCAACCTAGGCTTCCCGATACTCTGGCCTTGCTGATATTGTGGGCGATACAATTCTCAGCTCTGAGGCTGCCGTGGGCATCTCCACCCTACGTTCTGTAGACGCCAGTGACACCTCCCAAGTCACAGTGACCAGAAATGCCTCTGCACTCTGCTGAGTGACCCTGGAGAATTCCATGTACCACCATCCCGTGAGAACCAGCGCTCCGTGAAAGGTGAAAGGTGAAAGGTGAAAGGTGAAAGGCAGGAGCTGCAATCACACAGGGAGGACAATTACATCAGGTCATTTACTGCAGGGCTCCCTACACCTTGCATAGGCTGGTTCAAGTTTTCAGGTTTTTTTTTTTTTTTTTTTTTAAAACATACTGAAACACATTAATCAAACACAGACATCTTAAAAGAAAAAAACCAAAGAGACTCAAAAATTCCTTGCTTATCAAGGACTTGAAGGTATCCAGAGTTGGTGTGTACATTCTCCTAAACCAGGAGTCTGTTGAAAAATTAATTTAGCCCATCCATGCTTTGATCTTCTTGCAAATTATTTCCTTAGACAAGACGTAGCTTGTAAGGACCCAACAGGCTGGCCAGCTGTCAGATGGAAGCTGGCATCAAATTCCAGGTGTCTTGAGGAGAGGGAGGGGGCTTCTGCCCCCCACAAAGGGACCTTGCTGGGGAACACGCCAAAATGCCACAGAGGGTCCAATTTCCCAACAAAGAACACAGGATCAAACAGCTGTACAGCTCAGCTTCGCCTTCAAAGGAGACCGAGCCCTGTGGAGACTCCTCAGTTTCATAAACTGGCACTCATATTTCAGTTATGAATGGGTGTCTTGTGGGTGGCAGGCCTATTTCTTCAATTCACTGTAATAAGGAGGATAGTCGGTCACTAGGATAGTCCCTTCCTCACTGGGAAGAGGGGCTTCTACTCTTCAGCTCATCTAAATACAGAGGTTCTCAACCTTCCTTCCGAATGCTGCAAACCTTTAATACAATTCCTGGCTGATACGGTTATGGTGACCCCCTAACCATAACTTTATTGTCATTGCTACTTCATAGCTGTGATTTTGCTACTGTTATGAACTGTAATGTAAATACCTGTGTTTTCCAATGGTCTTAGGCGACCTCTGAAAGGGTTGCCTCAGGGTTCTTCAACCCGCAGAGGAGTGACCCACAGGTTGAATGTCTGCTCTAACTACTCGCCTGCAGGGTGCATGCCCCCAGTCCAGTGTGAGAGGTGCACTCGAGAAAATGCTCCTAGTCCTACCTATGCAAGCAACGTCTGTAAGCTGAGACCACACAGTGGACTGCATCACGGATGCACAATGCTACTCTGTAAAACAGGCAAGCAATGGTACCTCTTGAAACTGCTCTACTCCTAAATCCCCAAACTTGTGTACACATCACGTACAGAGCGAAGATGATTCTGCTGGCCGGATGGAGGCTAAGGATGCTGACGTGGAAACCGTATCCTGGATTTCCCAAATGAGGACAGTGTTATGATTATAAAAAGATAAAGATGTATAAGAATATGTTCTAAGGTGTGTGGTGAGGTGTGGGGGAAGGGCGTGCCCTGGCGGGCCCATGCCAAGGCATCCCTTCCCCATGAGGGACCAGACACACACGGGTATAGTATAGAATAGAGTTTATGTAGGGCATGCGGAGGGAAGTTAAGAGAGTAGTAGAGGCAGAGAGAGGGAGAGAGTAGAGAAGTAGAGGCCGGCCATGACCATGTGGAGAGAGGGGGTTAGGGGATGGGAGTGGGGGAGCAAGGGGTCAAGAGGCAAGAGAGCAAGAGTAAGAGAGAGAGGAGGGGCAAGCAGCCCCTTTTGTAGTGGGCCAGGCCTACCTGGCTGTTGCCAGGTAACTGTGGGGCTAGAGTCCAGACAGAATGCCAACAGCCAGTCTAATCATAAATCCTAAAGAACCGAAAGAAATGGAGAGGAAATTTGAAATGTAAATAGGGTTTACCCCTTGTAAATGGGATGTGGAGTGGGGGTAGGGTCATGATCCAGAAAAATCCATGCTGCCTCTATAAACCAGGACCAGGAAAAAGGGGTTCTGTGGCGGTCTGAATGAGAATGCCCCCACAGACTTATCTTTGAATGTTTGGTCCTCGTTTGGTGGAACAGCTTGGGAAGGATTAGAAGATGTGACATGGTTGGAGGTGTGTCGCGGGGGCGTGGCCTTTATAGCTTCAAAACCCCGTGCATTTCCAGCTGCTCTCCACCTCCTGGTTGTGTCTCAAAATGTAAGGTCTCAGCTACTGTTCTAGCACCATGCCTGCCTGTCTGCTGCCATGCTCCTGGTCATGATAGACATGGGGTCTAACCTCTGGAACCGTAAACTCTTTCTCTTAAAGTTGCCTTGGTTACAGTGTCTTTTTTTTTTTCTTTTTTTTAATAATTTGTTTTATGTATATGAGTACACTGTAGCTGTCTTCAGACAGACCAGAAGAGGGCGTCAGATTCCATTACAGATGGTTGTGAGCCACCATGTGGTCACTGAGAATTGAACTCAGGACCTCTGGAAGAGCAGTCAGTGCTCTTAACCACTGAGCCATCTCAGTGATAGAAGTAATTAAATCAGGCTCTTCAGAGGGAAACAGCTTTGTTGGAGTCTGGATTTTGTCCTAGAGAGATCCATATTGAATTTTTGACCCACATACTGTAAGGAAAGGGTTTGCATTCTCAGCATTGATATTGTGATTTATACTCCAGCAGAGATGAAGAAGTATTGCATACCAGGGGACCTGGCAGTAGGTGATGCTAAGAAAGAAAGTTTAAACAATGTGAGAGAGGCTTTGGAATTATGCACTGGATGAAGTTTGCAAGAATTGAGGGGAAACATGGTAGAAAATTTTTGGAATGGCTTGCAACTGTGAGGGCTCAGAGAAAACATGGCAGACAGCATAAATCACCTTAGAGGATACTCGGATTGTGAAGAACAGAAAATAACAAAAATACCAGCCCGTTTGCTGCCTATGTGCACTGAGGCCCAGTCCTCACAGCAGATTCCCCACCTATCTCACTCAAACTGCAGGAGGGAGCTCTCCTTAGAACATTTCCAAATCCTAGCCACTGGACCAAGGTCAACAATGTCTCAGAGGCTTTCTCAAGACTTGATCAGCAGTCAGGGTCACACAGGAAAAGCCCTCAGTTATAGGGCTTAACAGAATGAGCACTCAGAACGGTTATGTGAGTTATTTTCTGCTTGGAGAAGAAACTGACTGACAGGCCCACTGTCTTCCTTTCTCCCTCAAGAAAACACGTGATATGATCTCTCCTAGGAAAGGCTTAGAGGACCGACCTGGCACGGAGAAGGAACAGGCAGGTGGAGGACATCCAGAAAGCCACTGCTAAACAAAGGCAAGGTCTGGGGACTCAATGGGGGCTCCTCCAAAATGCAGGGGGCAGAGGTACCAAAGGCCGGGGAAGCTGCCCAAGGCTGCAGAAAGCAAAGTGGGAGGCTAAGTTGTTTCTCGGAGCGACCGTGTGGCTGGAAACCCTCCAAGTGCGGTCAGAGAACACTGGGCAGAGTCACTGCGCCACTCTCCGTGCCAACTTGGACAGGAAGTGATGTGTCAGGTCCCACGGTTGTTCAGCCAGCAGGAAGGGGTGATGGGGTAGCCTCAAAGAAAGCCATCACTCTTAATTCTCTAAGCCTGGCTTCCCACCTCAGCCTCTACCAGTCTCCAACCACATAATTATAACATAGAACTATCAAGCTAAAAACAAAACAAAAACAAAAGCAAAAAACAAAAAACACCATTCGACACTCCATGGGCAAGGCAAAGCAGATTTTATAGAAACATATAGAATGTTCTGTGGCAGAAGAATGACAGTTTCCCTTTCCTAATGTAAAAATAGTTTTAATGTGTATGCTTTTCATAAAAATGTATGTGAAGAAGACATCACGGGAAGAAGAAACATACTAAAAGCATGTGGCCTTTTTGCCTCTTAGTATCCATAGCCTTAACTGTCATAGTAGCTCATTCCCCAGGATTATGTCATCCAGGAGACTATCCTGTAACCCAGGGGGAAATCACCCTAGGACTTCTTCCCATAAAGCCAAGTAGGAATCAGTGAGATGGCTCAGCTACAGTTCAGTCAGGACCAACATGGTAGAAGGGGAAAACTGAATCCCACATGCAATCCCCCGACATCCACACATGCAGGGCAAAGCATACTTGTGTGGGTAGACACCCCCACACAAGCAAATACACAAAACATAATTTTTATTTAAAAGCCCAGCAGAGAATGATAACATCGGGCACGGTAGTCGGCACAGTCTACTCCAGAGCAGCCTTGCCTTTCCATTCATCCTTTCTAGATCTAGTTCCTGCTGAGAAGATCTCCCACCGGGCAGTTCCCCCAGCCAGGAGCAGGGATACAGACTTCAGTGAGGGTGCACACTGAGCAGCAAATTGCCTTTCAAAACAGAATGGACTTCAGAAGTTCTCCCAACAGTCCCATTGTTGGGGGTCACAGAAGCTGCAAGGACCTACATTTCTGTATTACATTTTCTGAATTTCCCCAAGTCGAGCTGCTCTAAGGGCTCATTCTTCACACACCCACGATGCATTACTGCTCAATGCCCTTTCCCAGTGAAGCAAGACAGGCAGCAAAAGTCCAGGGCAGGGGGTAGGGGACTGTCCCTGCTGTCTGTCCCTGACCCCCTTCCTGCTCATCTCTGCTAGGGCCTGTGCAGAAGAGCTCAGAAGGGAAAGATGCTGGGTGGCACAGCCTTATCTCACCCTCCTATGGAATCTGGGCGTGTCAGCTGGTAAGCTTCCAGATCCTCCCAAACTGGACTGATTTTGTTTTGCTTTTCATAAACAGGAGAAAGGGAAGGCTTGACTCACAGTTATATAATGAACTCGGCTACAGAAAGCAAATTCCAACCTAGCGCTCAAAGGAGAGCTGTAACATGTAGAAACCATTCCAAAGCCTTGGAGTTCATAGCTTTCTTATTCTATCTGCCCACTCCAGCTGGGCCCTCTGGGGTCCCTCACGTCTTAGCAATCATGGCCACCTTCAACAGGGACGATCTGGACACCAGAATGACAAGATTTACACACAGGCACACATGCAGGCATGCACGCACCCACACATTCACGCACCTATATGTACATATATACTTATCTTTCATATGTACACATGTAATTATAGATGTATACTATATTCTAAAGACATGATGTTTCACTTCATCTTTCCTGCCCAGGTTCAGTGTACTATGCATGTCTTACCTGTCTGGCCTTACAAAAAGTGGGAATTTCTATGTCCACTCTTCAGATGAGGAAACTTAACTTTAAACAATTTAACCTAAAGTCACAGGCTGGCAACTCTAAAGCCTGGGCCAAACTCAGGTGCCTAGCCCAGGGGACTAACTCCTATGACACACTCTCAATAGATGTGAAATTCAACTATGACTCCTTCAAACTGCCCTCCGGGTTCAACAAATCTTACTGGCCAAATAAAGGATCATCACACACACACCCCACCCCATCTTTTCTCCGCCTTCCAATCTTTGTTCCTACATAAGAAACTGTCACTCAACCAACCCTGCTGCTGACCCACAGAAAGTCAGTCTCTCCAAGGTGCTGACTTCAAGGAAACGCAAATATTCGGAAGACCGCCCTCTTCAGAGAGGACCATCCCTGTAGGTCAAAAATCCAGCTCCAAAACGATTCTGACCAGCAAGGGCACGGTGGTAGATGGTGGAGTCTCTTCTGCAAGCCACCCTGCCTTCTAGCACAGCCATCTCCCTGCCCCCTGCCGCAGCTGTGTACACATGCTTTAGCATGACTCAAGGGCCACTTTGGCTCTGTGGCCAAAAAAAAAAAAAAAAAAAAAAAAAAAAAAAAAACCAACAGCAACAAAGGTCTGGCTGGCTTCTGTGGAACTGGGAGCCTGAGCCAAACAGCTTGGTGAAGACTTTACATGAGGTTAGAGCTCCTGAGTATTAATTCTATATCTAAATAAAACAATATCTAGGAAGCAGCAGAATGGCTTTCCCCCAGGCAAGGTTTTGGATAAGAGTTCAGTGGAGCACAGCTTCTGTTTAGGAAGATGAAGAGGATGCTGGCCATATAGTAATATGACTGAGTCAATCATTGTGGCACTGCACTTAAAAAGGCTAAAAACTGGGTCAATGCATGGTGGCATATGCCTTTAACCCCAGCACTCTGGAAGCAAAGATGGCAGATCTCTGGGAATCTGAGGCCAGGCTGGTCTATGAAACAAGTTCCAGAACAGCTAGAGCTGTTACACAGAGAAACCTTGTCTCAAAAAACAAACAATGCTTATAAAAAATGCTTATAAACAGAACTAGGAGTGTAACTCAGTGGACAGTGCCTAACATGTGAAGCCCTGGGTTCTATACCCAGAACCAGAGGAAGGAAAGAAGGAAGGAAGGAAGGAAGGAAGGAAGGAAGGAAGGAAGGAAGGAAGGAAGGAAGGAAGTTAGTTAAAATAGAAAAATAAAAGATCCCATCTCAATACACAGATGTTCACCCCACCTCTGGCCTCCTACCTGCAAACACATAAGCACACATATACCTATTTACAGTAAATATACCTATACACATGCTTACATACCACACAGATACATGTAGTAAGGGGGGAAATGAATGCTACTGAGCCCCTGAACACACACACACTCACACTGGGGGGGG
>NC_034590.1:136928441-136943028 GCF_900095145.1 Mus pahari | reverse complement strand
TTTTTTTTTGGTTTTTCAAGACAGGGTTTCTCTGTGTAGCCCTGGCTGTCCTGGAACTCACTTTGTAGTCCAGGTTGGCCTCAAACTCAGAAATCCGCCTGCCTCTGCCTCCTGAGTGCTGGGATTAAAAGGCGTGCGTCACCACACCCAGCACGGACCACTTCTTATTGCTCCACATTTGTGTTCACATTCAACCACTAGGGCTTTGCTTATTCTTTCGCTTTTGTTTTGTAGAGATGAAATATCACCATGTACCCCAGAATGACCTGAAGCCGAGGACTCTCCTGCCTCAGCCTCCCAAGTGCTGGGATTACAGACCTGTATCACAATGTCCAGAGGAAGGAGTCTTTAAAATTAATACCCAGAGACAAGCTTTAAGATACCTTCCTCAGCACATCCGATGTGCTGTCCGGTCTTCAGGGGTGCACCTCCACCCACTTTTCCCTAGTGTCTGTCAGGGGGAGACACAGCAGAGATCTCCCTCTGGCTCCCTCCGCCGTGATTCTGCATTTTTACAGACTACTCCAGCACACCACGGGCCAAACTGACTAAGATTGAGTCTGTCTTTGGCCCTCGCCAGCCTCTTTTTCATCTCATATAAAGGAGGCTAAATCTGAGACTGCTGTTCCCCTGGTCACCATTGACCCTGGTGTTCGTCACCTGAGTTCTTCTGAAAAGACGGAGTTGCCCCAACTCGTCTCTGCATCTAAAGCTTTGGCTCTGCAATTAAGTTTTGTTTTGTTTTGTTTTGTTTTTTTACCTATTTCTCTAAAGCCGGATGTTCTGATAGGTAAACCAACCCTGATCCCAAAGGTGAGTAACTGAGTACATCTGTCTTACCTGTGCTGCAATGCTATACTTCCCCCACATTAAAAAAGACAGGGAGAGAAAGAGAGAGACAGAGACAGAGACACACAGAGAGAGATCCTGTCTCAATACATAGAATGATCAAGATGTCAACCTCTGGCCTCCGGCCTGCATACACATAAGCACACATATACCTATTTACAGTAAATATACCTATACACATGTTTGAATACCACATAAATACATGCAAAAAGGGGAGAAATTACATAGACACACAGACAGAGAAAGAGATGCAATGCAAACCTTGGGTTAAAACCCTGACCTCTGCCAGCAAACTTCCCAGTTACATAAGCTCTGATTGGTTTCCAAGCTACATAGGCTCTGACTGGTACATGATTTGGGTTTAAAAGCCAATATAAAACTGATGGTTAACATCAACAGCCAAATACCGAAAAATAAACTCCATCTTCCCTAATTCAAAAAATATCCTTAACAATTTTGGAATACTGCTATAATTAAAACAGGAACATCCAGGCAAACCAATATAGAAAATTGATGACCAAGGGACAGGCATGTGTAAACCACTTGGCATATTATGAAGATGTCACCACCAGACATGGTGAGAAATGGATTATTAAATAGCCAGGAAACCTGGGCAATAGTGGTAGTAGCACCTAGCACTTAATCCTAGCACTTGGAAGGTAGAGGCAGGGGGATTTCTGTGAGTTCAAGGCCAGACTGGTCTACAGAGTGAGTTCCAGGTCAGCCAGGACTGTTACACAGAGAAACCCTGTCTTGAAAAAAGGTATAAGTGATGGTTTGTATATGCTTGCCCCAGAGAGTAGCACTATTAGAGGGTGTGGCCCTGTTGGAGTAGGTGTGGCCTTGTTGGAGTAGGTGTGTCACTGTGGTTATTTAAGACCCTCATCGGAGCTGCCTAGAAGTCAGTATTCTGCATGTGCCATGCCTGCCTGGAGGCTGCCATGTTCCCACCTTGATGATAATGGACTGAACCTCTGAATCTGTAAACCAGCCCCAATTAAATGTTGTCCTTGTAAGAGTTGCCTTGGTCATGGTGTCTGTTCACAGCAGGAAAACTCTATGTCAGTGAAGAACCCAATACTTATTTGGAAAGCAAAAAAGTAAACTAGGACCTTTCCCATCTGAACAAGTTCAAGATGGAGCAACAATTTTATCATCAAAACTAAAAACTGGGGCTGGAGGCGGGGCTGAGGAGTCAAGCATTTGTTTACTTTGTACAAAGTCTGGGTTCCATCCTGGCCATCAAAACACAAAACAAAATAACAAACAAAACCCCCAAACCATAGACAGACTAGAGGAAACCCTGGATAATAGAAACAAAACAAAACAAAACAAAACAAAACAAAACAAAACAAAACAAAACACAGGCCAGACGGTGCTGCACAGCTTTAATCCCTAAACGAGGGAGGCAGGACCAGTAGAGTCCTGTGAGTTTAAGGCTATCCTGGTCTACACAGCAAGTTCCAAGGCAGCTGGGGCTGCATATTGAGGTCCTGCCTAAAAAATATACATATGTATTTTGGTTTTGTTTATGACATTTAGTCTAAAAAACTAAAAGTAAGCAGCTGGTAAATTCATCTTCATGAGAAAGTACAATGTAACCCAAGTTAAAAGAAGAAGGATAAACTGAGAACAACTCCATTATTTTCATGGGGATTTGCTTCCTGTGCATACAAAGCGATACAATCAGACCTCTAACAGCCGAACAATGAAAAACCAAACAGTTCAAAGACAAGACACAAATTCAAGATGGCTCATGAAAAGATACTCAGCTTCCGAAAAGAAATACAAACTAAAACCACTTGTAAACACCCAGAGAAGTGGAGGCTTCGGCATTTGCTTGGGGGGGGGGCAGCCCAGGGCTAGCCCAGCCTTAGTGGAGAACAGCGGAGTGACCTCTCCAAGTACTGATGCAGCCTGTCACCCAGCAACACCACGTGACATCATCACGTGAGCAGAATGATACGCCAGCAAAGAGGTCTCCTTCAGCATCATAGGATAACCCATGATTAATAGGAAGCAGATTAAATAGAATATGAGGGTGTGGCCAAAACTGTCAAGTGAGCAGGGTCTCTGAGGATAGATTATTGGAGCCTCTTCATTACATGTACAGCTCTTATATTTGAGTCATGTATTAGCCATTTGTAAATTATTTTTGAAGTCAACTAATTGATCAAGCAAAACTGAAGCAATTCACAAAAAACACAAACAAAAAAATGGATTTTAAAAACCAAGACAAAAATTAGGAAGGGGGGGTTAGGAAATGGTAACAAATCCAGAGAACTGCTCTTGAAAGATTATATTTGAAAATAGATGAAGGCTGGTACTACTGGCCCACACCTTTAACCCCAGCACTAGGGGGGCAGAGGCCGGCAGATCTCTGTGAGCTAGAGGCTAGCCTGGTCTACAGAGTGAGACCCAGGACAGCTAAGGCTACAGAGGAACCCTATCTCAGAAAAAAAGAAAGAAAGAAAGAAAGAGAAAGAAAGGAATTTGATAAAAAGAATAAGATATAAGGGGGAACATGAAAGAATAAATGTTGCAGAAACTAAAATAATTTGTTTCCATATTTTAAAGGCTTCTGTATTTCCAGAAAAATGAATGAAAGGGGCCATTCACAATTCTTGGGACAAAGAGTATTAAAATGTTCACCAAGAGAATGAGGGGAAAAACTGTGGTGCACATCTTCATGGTTCTGAGGGCAAACACACCCGAGAGCTCCAGAGCAGGAGCCAGGGAGTCTCCCGCTAACACTCTTCCCCTTACTGACCCTGAGACAGGGGCTCACCACTCAGCCAGGCTGGCTGGCCTACCAGCCCTCAGGATCCTCCTGTCCATTCCCCAAGGCTGGGATGAAGGCACAGACAGCCATACCTGGCTTTTTATGTAGGTCCTGGGATTTGAACTCAGATCCTCACGTTTGCACAGTTAATGCTCTTACTGAGCTACTGCTTCACCACCCCCATAAAATTACAAGCTATCCACAGGATAAATAGCATCCAAAGGTCTTAAAGGGGGTGGGGGGGATGGCTCAGTGGTTAAGAGCACCGACTGCTCTTCCCGAGGTCCTGAGTTCAATTCCCAGCAACCACATGGTAGCTCACAACCATCTGTAATAGGATCTGATACCCTCTTCTGGTCTATCTGAAGGCAGCAACAATGTTCTCACTTAAATGAAATGAATAAATAAATAAATCTTTTAAAAAAGAAAAGAAAAGAAAAGAAAAGAAAAGAAAAGAAAAGAAAAGAAAAGAAAAGAAAAGAAAAGAAAAATAGCCCAACACAGTTTCTTGAGAAACTACCATTTGGGACCTGGGGAACCAGCTCAGTCAATAATCTGCCACACAAGCAGAAAGATCCAAGTTTGGAGCCCTAGCACACCTGTTAAAAAGCCAACATGGTGGTGCAGCTCCAACCTCAGCTCTGGAGAGGGAAAGAGAAGAGGAGCCCTGGAGCTTATGGAACAGTCTTGTCAAATCAGTGAGAGACCCTGTCACAGAAAAAATAGACTGGGGCTGGATAGATGGCTTATAGGGTAAGAGCATTTATTGCTCTTGCAGAGGACATGGGTTCAATTCCCAGCACCCACAAGATGACTCTTAACCAACCATGACTCCCCATCCAGGATATCTGACACCATCTTCTGACCTCTGAGGTCACCAGGCACACAGGTGATCTACATAAATGCATACAAAACACTCACACTAAAAAGTAAATACTTAGACAACATTCAAGGAAGACACCCAGTATTGACCTCTGCCTCCCCAACAAGTACAGATATATACACACATAAGCACACGCATACAGACAGGCACACATACACACACAGAGAGACATACACACATTCACACACAAACATGCACACACACACAGACATGCTTACAAGCACACACATTCACACATATACAAACATGCATACACATACACAAACACACACACACACAAGCACATACCCACACAAACACATATGCACACTCAGATGTCACACAAACACACATAGAAAAAAGAAATACTACCATCTTCATAAGCCTAACCCAGCGAAGTGACAGCATTGTCTGTGGTTTAGTGACAAGGGAAGAAAGACAAGAGATTGGAAAGCAGTTCCTCAAAGAAGTAGGGGTTGGGAGTGACAAAGTAGAGTGGATAGCTACTGCCTTCACGTCAAGCCTTTGTAGAACTGTCTTCTCCAAGCATATAAACATGGGCTGGAGATGGAGGTCAGTTCGTAGCATGCTTGCCAGATACATGAAGGCCCTAGTTCCACCTTCAACACTGCATGAATGTGCCTGGGCATGGTGGTGCGTGATTATAACTGTAGCTCTTGGCAGGTTGAAGCAGGTAGACCAGAAGTTCTAGGTCACCCTCAACTACATAGCAAGTTTGAGGTCAGCCTGGGTTACAGTGATATCATGCCTCAATAAATGAATGAATGAATGAATGAAGTATGCAAACACACATGAATAACCCATGGTCAAACTGGGAAACAGTGACATCATGCCTCAATAAATGAATGAATAAAGTTTGCAAACATACATAAATAATCCATGGTCAGCCTGGGTTACAGTAACATCATGCCTCAATAAATAAATAAATAAATAAATAAATAAGTAAACAAATGAAGACATTATGTAAGTATTCATGAATAACCCATTGCTAAAACCTCTCCTAGATCTGATAGTCCAGGGGGATCTGAAGTGGGGGAGGTTATTTTTTTCAACAAATGAGAACCAACAAATGGCTTTACCTATACTGCCCCAATAATAACAGCTGACTTTCAAGTAGCGGCTAAGAATAGCTGATGGTTTCTGGGTCACTGCTGATGGTGCCGCCTACCAACTCCTACTGGTGGGTCAGGACACAGCCATCACCTTGGAGTCTCGTTCACTGCGAGAAGTATTTGAAGCCAGTGCCAGGAGAGCCACACTCTTGAAGGTTCAGCATTTCTCATTAACACCATAATTTCTATCATTTTGAAATGACTAAGATCACAAAATAAACCAGAATCCTCAATACTTCATTTTATCCAGACCTCCTTCTTGAGAGGTGGAATTAGGATTAGGAATAGGCGTTGGTTTGGATTTGAACTTAATTATAAGCATCTTAAACAGAAAACAAATAATCTATATGTAAATGAGAGAGAGAGAGAGAGAGAGAGAGAGAGAGAGAGAGAGAGAGAGAGAGAGAGAGAGAGAGAGAGAGAGAGAACGAGAACTAGTCCTGTGGTTAAAATCCAATGTGGTAAAATACTAGGTGTATACTTTGCTTAAGAGCTGACTTGAAATCCCCAGTTCCAGTTCTAAGAGAAATGCAGTCACCAGGACTGCAGGGACACTACCTCAATCCCTGTGGTTCTCTGTCAGTCGAAATGCCAACATCAGCACCTACTTAAGTAGACTGTACAACGCACTAGAGTCAGTAGCCCTAGGGTGTTCAACTCAGGCACGTGAATCACTACCAGGTTTTGTGCGAGTCCATGCATCAGAACTTGCAAGGATTGCCAAGTTCACAGGGATCCCTCCAAAGACTTCAAGGGAAAAAGCAAGTTCTGGAAAGATGCTTGTTTACTCTACAACTCTGGGTTCCTCCCACATGGCCCACATGTGAAGCCCCTAGGAGAAAGTCTTATGTGCGAAGGATACACGCTGCACCCAGAAGGTAATCCTTTCAAGTTTTAGCTAACAAACAGAACTGTGGCAAGAAATACTTCAAAAGATATTCTGTCTGAAATTAAGGGGCTATAGGTTTAAGATGGAAATGATAGCAGTTTAAAGAATGTTAGTGCCTATCTGAGCAAAACTCAAGCCAAGGGAAGCAGGCAGAGGACCAGCATTGTTCCCAGTGCTGTTTCAGAACACTGACCAACCCCACGAGGGCCCAGGACCTGAGAGAAAGCTGAAAATAGGCTAGCTAAGCTGAGGCATGCCCAGCTGTCTGATACACCCATTTCTCCTCTTGGGTGATTAGATAGAGTTTCTCTATGTAACAGGTCTGGCTGTCCCGGAACTTGCTTTGTAGACCAGGCTGGCCTCGAACTCACTGCCTTTCCCTCCCAAGTTCTAGGATGAAAGGCATGCCCCATATAAAAAGCTAGATTTGAATTCTTATACGCCATACCTTTCCTAAAGTTATTTGATGATTCTAACAACAAATGGCAGAGCAGTTAAGAGCACTCGGCACTCACACTGGAAACCAGGGATCATTTCCCAGCATCCACGCAGCAGCAGAAAACCATCCCTAATTCCAGCTCCAGGATCTGATGGTCTCGTCTGGCCTCTGACAGCACCAGACATAGATACATGGCACACACACACATTCATGCTGGCAAAACATCCACACACATAAAATAAAGATAAATATATTTTGTTAAGATGGAGTTATCGTCAACAAGTAAGCGAGGGAAATGATAAGACCACTTTTAATCAAGCAAGGGCTGGAAGGGAGAGGAGGGCAGAGCCATCTCATTTTCCTAACTCACTGAAGAGAATCGCTGTCAAGAGTCCCAGACATCTCAGTAGCTGAAGCCGAAAGGGAAATACCATGGACCATGCAATGTTCGTAACAGTGTGTGTCTGTGTGTGTGTCTGTGTGTGTGTGTGTGTGTCTGTGTGTGTGTGTCTGTGTGCCTATGTATGCCTGCGTGTCTGTGTCTATATCTCGCTGGTGTGGATGTCTCTATGTCTGTGTGTGGTTTGTGGGGGAGGGGTCTGTGTATGTGTTTGTCTGTGTGTCTATGTGTGTGTATGTCTGTCTCTGTGTATGTGTCTGTGGGTCTGTGTATGTCTATGTGTTTTTCTATGTGTGTATGTTTGTCTCTGTGTGTGTATCTGTGTATGTTTGTGTGTCTGTGTGTCTGAGTGTTTGTGTCTGTGTGCCTGTGTATGTGTGTCTGTGGGTCTGTGTATATCTATGTGTTTGTCTGTGTGTGTGTGTATGTCTGTGTATGTATGTATGTGTGTCTGAGTGTTTGTGTCTATGTGTGTGTATCTGTGTGCCTGTGTGCTTCTGTGTGTATGCACAACCATAATCACCAGGGAAGCACTTTCCAGACAATGAGAATTCTGATGAGAACAGTGACTCCCCACAAGTGGCTGATTCCACAGAAACCGTCGGGACTGCCTCCTAGGGGTCTACACTCTGCTCTTGCAGCCTCATGTACATTAGCTGTAACAATAGATGACAATCGTAGTGCAGAGACCCACATTCTACAGAGTAGACAGAGAATAAAAAAAAAAAAATACATACACTCTATAAGGAGTTATTTGGTTGAACTGAGGGGGGAAAAAAGCAAAGGCAGTCAAGACTGTGCAGCAGTCACTTACAACATGGGGTCATCAGGGACCGAGACAGTAGCTTTGGGCATGGACCTCTGGACTCGGGCACTTCTGGCTGGACGGACAGACATGGCTGAGGAAAAGCAAGGGAGTGGGGTACAGGAGATCAGCTCAGAGTCTTAAGGAGCCCCAAAAACAACAGAGGTCACTTGGGGAACAGAAAGCAAAAAACAGTTTACAAAGTACTGCGCTGGCTAGGTTATGCCAACTCGACACAAACTTAAGTCATCTGAGAGGAGGGAGAGTCAACTGAGAAAATGCCTCCATTAAGATCCAGCCAGAGGGCATTTTCTTAATTAGTGACTGAAGGGGAGGACACAGCCCATGGTGGGTGGGGTCATCCCCTGGGCTGGTGCTCCTGAGTTCTATAAGCAGGATGAACAGGCCATGAGGAGCAGGCCAAAGCAGGACCCCTCCGTGGCCTCTGCAGCAGCTCCTGTCCCAACTTCCTTCGATGATGAACAGCAATGTGGAAGGGTAAGCCAAACAAACCCTTTCGCTCCCAACTTGCTTTTTAATCACGGTGTCTCACTGCAGCAATAGAAAACCCTAACTAGGTCAAGCAACATTCCCTGGCCTTTTTCTTTCACCCCACCCCCCACACCAGGTCTAACTATGTAGCCCAAGGTGGCCTTGAAAATGAAGTCCTACTCTGGCCTCCTCATTCTCCTTCTCCAAAGTTGTTGGAATTACAGGCATGTGCCAGCCTGCATGGCTCACTATCTAACTTGCTTATAAAAGACCGCTGCCAGGCATGGACCTCAATGGACTGCAGTAACACAGGAACACGAAGATGAGGCCTGTGCGCAGAGAGGGGAGGTGACTTCGTGTATTCTGAGAAGGACAACCGGGACTGGTAAAGAATTAAATGTGCAGTGCAGAAGAGGGAAGGAAAGGTGACCTCAGAGCTTAGGGTAGGAAGAGCCAGTCTGAGGCAGTCACCCGGCACCCAAATGCAAATGGAAAGCAATAACTGGGCAGAGGAATAGAACTATGGGAGAGCCAGAGGAATATCAGCAAGAATGACTGGAAAGCCAATAACAGTACTTCAAGCCTAGAGCCAAGCCAAGGCCATCAGAGGGGTCTGTGGTCTGCAGAGAAGCCAGGTTAAGCATCCAACGTTGAGCTGTGGAAGAGGAAAGAGCACAAAGGGGTGTGGCCCATGAGCAGGAGGACCAGGACTCACTCACTCATCAGTAGATACAAAGGCAGAATGGCAAGTGCAAGTAAGGTCAGAGAAGGAAAGGGGGCTGGGGGAGGGGGAGGATTCTATTTATTAGCTCTGGCATTTAACTTTTGGCCAATTCAAGTTTGGCTCCCCAAAGCTCTCAGCATACAGAAGGGAAGGGAAGGGTAAGCCACAGCAGCCAGAGGCAGGTCAGGCGTGTGTGAGCAGGCACACCTCGCTAGCCCAGGGATAAACCTTAGAGTTTGGGAAAGGAGCTGGGTTAGACACCAACTTATCAGAACACGGAAACTCAAAAGCCCCTTCTAGATCTGGCCTGTAACTGTCCATTCTGGTGTTTGCCTTCAGTTAGGTCCCGCCCACTCCAAGTCCCTGGCCTGATGCACACACGGGGAGTTGCTTCCTCATTTGGGTAAGGATTTGCTCTGCTTCTAGGAATGGAGTCCTGGGATTGATTCTCTGTGACTGATGAAAGCTCAGAGGTCAAGAAGCCTGCGAACAGAGGTTTATGCAAACAAGTTGTTTGCTTAAAAACAAAGTCTTAACAAGAGTCAGCACCCACCATGTGTCCGTGTGCGGGACCTTATTCCAGAACACCTGAGGCAATTTTCAAAACTAGATGAAACTTCACTGGTCTTTCTTATTTTATGTATTCAATGTATTGATTCTGTGTGTGAGCGCTTTGCCTGCCTGTATGTATTTGTACCACATGTGTGTGTTTGATGCCTTCAGAGGTCAGACTAGTGCATCAGACCTCCTGGAACAGAAGTTCATGGATGGTTGTGAGCCACCACGTGGGTACTGGGAATCAAACCCAGGTCCTCTGTAAGAGCAATGAGTGCTCTTAACTGTTGAGCAATTTCTCCAGCCCTGAAACTTCATCCATCTTAATTAAAAACAGAAAATACACAAAATTCAGAACAATGGGAATGCATTGAAATAGTTTTTACATTATACGTGTTTTATATCATTCAATCAATCAATTATTTTCCCAAGGGAGGTTCCAGCATTTCCTAATAGCGCTTTCCCCACCTCTTGCAAAAAAAGGGGGGGGGGGGCTTCTGGGAGATAGGAGAGGGACAGCAACATGTGAAGGTTTCCTGTGACTTTTTCTAACTAACATAAGCTGAGGCCTCACAGTGGCCTCAAGAAGTAGAGAGAAGGCCAAGGGTACTACTCAACACTCCGAGAGCCGATGTGCAGGGTCCTTCAGAATTCCACAAATGATTGCTAGTTCACAGAAAACAAGCTTTCATTGGGTTTGGCCAGGTCAGCTGTTCAGGAAGCACCCAGAGTTTAGCATCCTGGGCACCAGTGACAGGCCCAACTACTTTGGAAGTCACAACTCCAGATTCTCAGGAAACTAAAGAGCTAAGCCTAGGCCCCTCCCTAAGCAGATGGTCTCCGCTTAGACAAAGATCTGGGTGACAGAATGGCAGGAATGGCCAACTCGCCCCCCGCAAGAGTTCTCAGTCACCACCCCGCCCACCCACAGCTGGCAATAACCAATAGGCTCACTCCATTTCTGAACCTCCCACGGTATGCGCTTGTATGTCAACATTCTCCCAGATGTGGAGAACTGCCCGTTTAGCTGTGTGCCTTCTTCCAGCTCAGCATGTTTCTAGTCCCTGGCCTGAGGACAGATCTTAGAGCACACTGGGAACCCCCTAGTTCATTCATCTAAAGGTTTGTTCTGAGGCTAAGTACTGGGACAGGTACCCCAGGGTGCCCTGAACACGGTCCCACTAAGAGGAGCCTAAATGAAGATTTAATGAATGGCAAAAATGATTTCATATAAAGGCCATCAAACTTGTTGCTCATTTGTCTGTAATTTTTTGACATTAGGGTCCCACAGTACAGCCTTGGCTAATCAGAACTTGCTGTGTTTAACAGGCTGGACATGAATTTGCAATACTCCGCTCCCATCCTCATCTCTGTCTCCAGAGAGCAACAATTCCATGCAGGATCCACCAAGCAGGGTTCTTCTCCTGGGAAAGACTGGACAAATTCATCTTTTTCTTAGTTTTTTTCTTCATACTCATAAACTTAACTCTGGGGTCCAGCCAGATTGGAGTTAGGAAAATACAGACCCTAAAGGGCACAAAGGTTACAGGGTGCTGGCAGCAGATGGGATTGAGGAACACCTTCCAGAGCTGAGGGAGGAATGGCCTTATGCACACAAGGCTAAAGTATGAGAGTCATGTTGTCAGCAGAAGTCGCGACTATTCTCCGGTCTTGCCATGCTCCCGTGATGTTCATGCCATGTTCCCCTTCCTAAGCTACATGCTCACCCAACAACTACTCAGCAGCAAGACGGGCACCTGGGGAGCCTTTATTCTTATCCTGCCCTTGCTGGGGACAAGTTATCAATAGCCAAGTGCTTTAGGATGAAGTTCCCATTCACAGGTTTCTCCCTGTACAGGGACCTGCCACAGTCTCATTGCAACCATGTGCAGTCACTGCCCTGGTACATGGATCCTGGAGTAATTCTGTAAAAGCTGGACCCTGCAAAACCAAACCCCCTCTCTCGTGCTCCAAAAGTGTTGTTTTGTTTTGTTTTTCAGAACTTGTATACAAACAGCACAGAAGGAGACACAGCCCAAGGACTGGCTGTCAAGAATGTGGTGGAGCTGACCATGGCTTGGGTCAAGCAACCACAAAGGATAGAGGACAGCAATCTTTTTTTTTTTTTTTAAAGAAAACTGTGGAGGCAAATTTATTAGGTCCTAAAAAATGCTATTTTCCTCATAAGGTACCATCTTCTATATACATGTGTGTGTGCTCACATGTGTGTGTGTTTCATGTGTGTGTAAGCATTTGCCTATGATGCTGTGCACGTATGTAGAGACCAGAGGTCAACGTTGAGTATGTTCTTCAATCACTCTTCACTCCTTTGTCATTGCTTTTTGTTTTTTGGGGGGATGGTCTCTTACTGAATGTAGAACTCACACACACTTGGCTAGACTCAATAGCAAGCAGCCCCAGAGACCCATCTGCACAGCCCCAATGCTCGGATTACAGCCACCCACTGCCACACAAGGCTTTCAAGCGGGTGCTGGGGATCAAATTTAAGTTATCAGTCTGGAGGAGCAGGCACTCTGCCCACTGATGGCTCCATTCACCCTCCATTTCTATTCTATCGGTAGCGCTAGCCATCTCTAGCTAGCTGGTGGCATATACATATCAATATAGGTAATTAAACAAGATTGCTTGACTCATAAGATGGAGCATGTGAGAAATCCAGACATGAAAGCCAAGAGAATAACAAATATAATTATGGTTGGTTGGTTGGTTGGTTTTTCTTTGGTGGGTGGGGTGATGAGTGAACGCAGGGACTTGTACAGGCTAAGTCAGAACGCCACTGAGTTCTAGCCCTAAGAAATAAGATTTCTTTCTGGACTCTTCATGACAATGAATGGAAAGTTACCAAGCTGTGGGTACAGCTCTCCCGCTCATAAAAGATTAATCAGCTCTGTCCAAAGATTGGACCTTGTTTTCCAAATCTAGGCAGATTTCTGAGGCCTAACCTTTTCAAAATGAAACTCGGGAATGTACTTTCATCAATTCTAAAAACGGCTTTGGCACTGCCATAGAGGTCATTAAACCTTTCTGAATTAAATATAGTTTTCTATTATGGGAGATTACACTGTTTGCAATTATTAGCTCCCCTTCTGGAAGATTACACCCCTCCCATGTTTATGTGACGTACAATATTCCCAGATGGAAGAATTAATTTGATTATATCCCACCTCCTCCTGCTGGCCAGCTTGTCCTTGTGGCTGGCTTCCACCCACGGAAGAACCGGAATGGATCCACAAACAGACATGAAGAGTCATTTCCTTCTCTACCATTAGAATATATCTCAGAGTGGGTAGGGTGACCTGTTCAGTCTGGACCCAAAGCAAAGAAAGTCCCTTGCATCAGAGCGCTTGCTGTCATGTAATAGAAAAGGTCATTGGTTGAAGCCACTGTCTAAGGCAAGTGATAAAACCACTCTACTCTTGAAACCAAGGTATGGACCAAAGGAGGATTCACCACCTACAAAGGTCTGAAGGAGTGGGCAGGTGTACAGGTCTTACTGTTAGGGATTGTTCAGCTAACCAATGACAAAACAAACAGGAAATAACTTCTACCATTTTGCATTTAAAATTTTTATCTTCTGCACAGCTGCTTTGGGGAGCACAGGGACAAGAATGGAGCTATTAGTCTGGCTGACCTTTAGAAGACCCTGGTGAGAACAATAGTGAGTTCAAAGAAAACAAGGTCTGTCTTCGCACAGGCATGTAATTAATGTCTAACCGGTGGGGGATAAAACGTGAATCGAGGTTATAAACTTAACTGGCAGACCTAGGCTCCTGGCAAAACCAGGAAATGGAATTGTCTGCCAGTTTTATGGGAAGTAAAAAAAAAAAATTGTAAATCCCTGGTATGGGACTTCTTAGTCTTAGTGGCTGCCTGCAAATCTGACCTGAATATTGGAACCATTTTTCAAACACCAATTAAAAAGAACTTGATAAACAAAAATTGGACCCTTAGTTAGGGTTTCTATTGCTGTGATGAAATACCATGACCAAATGCAGCTTAGGGGGAAAAGGGTCTTTTTGGCTTACACTTCCATGGCACTGTCCACTACTGAAGGGAGTCAGGGACAGGAACCCAAACGGCAGGAACCTGGAGACAGGAACTGATACAGAGGGGCCGTGGGGAGGTGCTGCTTACTGGCTTGCTCCCCGTGACTTGCCCAGCCTGCTTTCTTATAGAACCCAAGACCACCAGCCCGGAATGGCCCCACCCACAATGGGCTGGGGGCTGGGCCCTCCCCCATCAACCACTAATTACAAAAATACCTTACAGCCTGATCTTATGAAGGCATTTTCTCAATTGAGGCTCTCTCATCTCAGATGACTCTAGCTTGTGGTAAGTTGGCATAAAACTAGCCAACACAGTCTCACAATTATTTGTTTGTTTGTTTGTTTGTTTTCCTAAATGCTGGTCTTTTCAAACCAGTTAGTTTTTCTTTTTCTTTTTACAAAAAATATCTTTAAAAATAAATTATTTTAATTAAAAAAATTAATCTGTATGCTTTAAACATGGAAAAATTAGCACAATAAGAATAAAGACCGCCGGGCGTGGTGGCGCACGCCTTTAATCCCAGCACTCGGGAGGCAGAGGCAGGTGGATTTCTGAGTTCGAGGCCAGCCTGGTCTACAAAGTGAGTTCC
>NC_034590.1:136797147-136928390 GCF_900095145.1 Mus pahari | reverse complement strand
AGTAAAGATGAAAACACTTACTCTGAAGATTCATTTCTCCTGGAGTTGTAGTCAAAACAAAAAAAAAAAAAAAAAAAAAGAATAAAGACCCTAACACTTAAATGTTTATCTTGGTGAATTCTTACAAATGAAAAGAGCTGTCAACACCTAGATCAGAGTCAGGCAATAGTACCAGGGCTGGCCCTTCCTCCTGTTCCTCCCTCAGTAACTCCTTGCTCTGGTCTGCTCTGTCTTGGGTTCTAGCAGCTGAGCTAGTTCTGTGTAGATCTGAGCTTTGTATAAGTGAAGTCATATAATATGTAGCTGTATCCGACTTATTTCTGGTTATAGCATCTGTACATGTTTATCTTATTCGGGACAGCAGCCAATCTCCCCCCTACCCCTCCCTCCCCTGCCCCATGCCGAGCAGTAGGTAGTACTCCATTATACAATATCACAGCCACCTTTGACCCATTTGGAGAGTTTCTAATCAGCCTTATTTATGAAGTCTATCTCCCAAATGCTTATGATGAATGTATATGTTAATCTTGTTGAGGATATGCATCTTTTCAGGGAAGTGAGTGTAGTTGCCAAGTCAGAGTGTGTGTTCCGCCTTAACTGGCACTTCCAAACAGCTTTCAGGAGAGGGGGAGACGGGTCACTTAAGAGTTTCATCAACAGTATACAATAAAGTGTATCTTTCTACATCTCTGCTCCTGCTCATCAGGGTTGGTTGTTACTTTTAAATTTCAACCATTTGTTTGCAAAAGTCCTAACAGGCATTTTTCTAATGACTTCGAATGCTGTCTTGTCCAGTTTTAAAACTGAGTTTTCTGTTGTCCTCACTCCCCTGTAATTATTTCACAGAATTTAGACAATGTCTGTGAGAGGTGCACAAATGTCTTCTTCGTGGCCCGTCCTGACTCACTGACCTTGTCCTGATGAGAGAAAAGTTTGTTTTAATGCATATGAGAACAGACAACAAGGCCCTCTCACTAGCCCTGCAAGGTACCCCGGTTTCCTCAAGAGAACACTGCAATCCCAGAATTCCTCATCCGAACACCGCTGCAAATGTAACAAATGTTACAAATCCCTGTCTTCCGCTCCTCAAACTTCAGACACAACCTCAGGTACACAGGAGAGCCGGATGTATCTCTTGGGTTTATACAGATTCTCTACAGACACTGTTGCCAACCATGCATGGCTTACCCCCACAGACGCTTCCAGCACAACTCCTCTCAACCTACAGCCCCACCCCACAAGTCTCAGAAAAGATGTTTCAAGCACCAGTATGTATATATATGCATAGAAAAGATCTCATCTTTCTTCCACTCAGGGCTCCCAGTAACCAACCAGTGTCCCAACCGCAAGAACACCTACCTCAGCAAACTCTTTCTTCCCAATAACCAGAGGACTCTCTCTCTCTCTCTGTGACCCTGAGGATCGTGATCCACTGCCTCACTGATCTCCTCAGGTCTGTGTGAAGACAACCTCCACCCACCCAGTTTGCTGACAGAAAAACCCAAGGCAGGGACAGAGATAGGGGAGATGGTATATCTTAATAGAGGTGGTCTGCAGGGTCCCTGGAAACCAGCCTCCACTTGTCACTTCTTAGAGAGTTCTGCTGCCCTGTCCACGTGGGCTGGCGAGTGTGGCGGCCCCTTTCTCTGCTCCTTTGACTAGCAGTAAGCAAGGCAGCCCTTCCAACTTTCTGAGGGGGTTTTAGTCAGGAATGGTTGTCCTTTCCTGACTGTACTTCCTGTGTACTCCCAGGGTTCAATCCAAATTTACCAAAATGTATTTACATTTTTGAGCTTCTTGTGAAACACAAGAAAAGCAAAGGAGGGAGACATGTCCAGCAGGAAAGAGTGGAGTTGAGACTTCTGGGCCCCAAATGCCTACGCCCTGCCTGGAGACGAGCTGGAGACCCAGGAGAGGAAACCAAGAGTCAAGGAGAGGGAAGGGAACCCTGGCTGAAGCGCCATTTACTCAGATTTGATGCCACAGGCCTCATCTGAACTGCAATCAACAAGGCAACCGTGATTGAGTGAGGGTCACATTAGACAGGCACACTCCGAGCAGGCTCAGCTATCTGGGCAAGCAAGACGTGAGGCCAGAGGCTCACCACACGTTTTCTTTCCAAGTTCCCAAGAAAATGATTGCTACACTGTATAAAGTCCACAGCCCCAGAACTTTATGACCTCACTTGTTACTAAATGCAGGAGCAGGTGTGACAGTTTTTCCCACAGAAGCTACTTTAGGGCATCATCTGGGGCCACCGGAGTCTTCAAGGTCCTAGTGCCGTTTATGGGGGCAGGGGAGGACCATGTCTCAATATGTAGCTCTGGGGGACATTAGCTTGCTATGTAGATCAGACTGGCCTTGAACTCACAGAGATAAGCCCTACTTCTGCCTCAAGGGGGCTGGGATTAAAAAGGCATGTGCCTAGCAGGGCCCACATGGTGGGCATGTGACATAAGGCGTTACCAGTTTTCAGTGGTTTTGGTAGTGGTGGTGGTGGGGGGGGGTTCTAACTGGCTACTTTTTACCTTGAGAGGTGATTGCCAGCACAGCTTTCCCTCCATCAGGGAAACCCTGTGTGTCTCAGTAAGACTCTGGAATCCTCCAGCAGGTAAAATGACCTTAGGGACTGGAGTCTAGGCCACAGAGGCCCTGCATTGGCTTTTCATGTTTCCATGAGAACACCCACAGGAAGTGTGTTTCTTGAGAATGGCTACATGAAACCCAAAATAAATCATGTCCGTTTCTCTTTTCCCAAAAAAGGGATCCAGACCTGAAGTGGAAAACTTAAGTCTCTTTGGAAAGTTAGTTATGTCAAATGATGTTTTGCCGGTGCCCACAGGTGAAAGGATGTCTTGCTAAAGCAAACACTGGAAAGACTGTTTTCCTGAAGCAGGCACAGTGAAAGGATGTTTAGTTATAGCAAACAGGTGAAAGGATGCTTGATGAAGGAGTATAACTCTGACCCCACAGACAGTGGGAGACAAAGACTGAGCCTTGGTTTAGTTTGCTCCCTGACATTATTCGTTGTTAACGACATACATGTATTGGTTCCCCTTACATAGCGTTGTTGAGCTCAATTTGTGGTAACACCACCATCGAGAGAAACTTTCAAGAACTGCTCGTGAGGTTCCTCTGGCAGCGTGCTGCTTCTGCAGCCTCACCTCAGGCTGGCTGGCTAGCCTAGTGGTTTCTTCAGGATTGAACTACAGCTGCCTGAGGACTGACTGAAAGGACTAGACTGTAGCTGCTGCTTTGTGTATGGTGTCTGCCTGCCTAGAGGGCTGGTCTGCAGCAGCTGAATCCTATTTGATGTTTGTGATGGGACTGAACTGCTGCCCAAGAAGATAGAGCTCACCCCCAAAGAACTATTGCTGAACAGGTCCACTTCCCCTATAACCTAATAACTTTTCTCTTCCACTACCTCTGCTGGGTGGTTGAACCCTTATTAAAAGTAGGTTGCAAAAAATGTATGCCTACACAGACCCCTCTGAATAGGAGGCGCATGATGCATTGTCCCCTCATGCTCCAAATTGAAAAGGGGTGAGGGGCAGGAATGGGGAACAAACAAACAAACCGGCTTCAGAAGCATGCTGGTGGCTGGGATCAAACCTCACTAGGACAACTTTAAATCTTAAACAGTAAGGGCTAGCTGATGGAAACAAGGGGCTCTTTAACCAAGGGACAGGTACTACCCAGTGCCTAAACCACCGCAGTGGTGAGCAGTGAAGGAGAACCTTCAGGCATTTCTGCTACTGAGAAGATGGCTCAGCTGTGTTTTATCAAATATTTTTGAACATCTATTAAGGGCAGCCTAGCTTCTCCCTGCACAGCCATGAGCCGGGGGCTCTGCCCTGCACCTCGAGACATTTGTGTCATTCCCAACACCTCACTAGGACTCTCAGACCCAACTCTGGAGCCATTCACACACACCCCACCCCCGCCACCTCCCAAAAGACAGCCCAGTTCACACCATCTCACAGAGGGATAAGCAAAACCAGTGTACAGAAAGGTCCATCCCCAGCAGGCTGTCTAAATGTCTTCTCCTGATGTTCCCAGACAGCCTGCTAGGGATAACGTTTCCTTCATCCATGTCTCTCCCACTTCCGAATTTAGGCTCTTAAGGAAGTTAAAGGCGGTGTCTCTAGAGGCAAGAATCTGATTCTGCACCCCAGGTTGAAGCTCAGACTCTCTCTTACGTAGCCCAAGAGTCAAACTCTTCAAGCAATAGGACAGTCCTCACAGGTGTGTCACATGCATTTCAGATCACAGGCGCCCATCCCTCATTCATACTAATATCCAGGGCCAAGAGAAGGCAGGAATGAAGAAGCACTAGCTGTGCATGGCACTTTTTAAAGAGGTTAATTCCTTAAAAAAGAATCAACCGAGAAGACAAAACAGGAGCCCTGAAGTTGAAGGAAAAATTTCAAAACAGCCTTCAGGAAATAAATCAAAACACACCCAAGCATTCTGCCCCACGGGCTACATTCCTAAGACAACAAGGTTCTCTCAGCATCCAAAGCTTACATCCATGCCTTGGATTCTTCGCAGTATCACCTGACTCTGGGTTGGCAGGCCCCGCCCTGGTGAGGATCTGTTCTTCCCTCCACTCCTTCCCTCCTGACCCATTCCACAGAATGACTCAGACACTGTCTCCTGCAAAAAATATTACCCCAGGAGGCAAAAAAAATCAATGGACTGATTTAGCGCAATATAAAAGCTGAAATAGCAGGAGCCTGTCAGCTTTTAATCATATCTGACAATACCCTGAATATCAAATTCTTAGAGGTTATCTCATACAATTCTATTCTTTCCAGTTTGATTAGACACAAATCCCTTGGAGAAATGGAAAAAATATGAATTGTACAGTATGGAGAAGCAGACATAAATAACAGACACGAAGTTCCCTGGTGATCGGCTGGGTGGTTTTGAGGCAGGGTTTCGGGAGCCCAGAACTCAAGATGCTGCCAAAGGATGGGTGTTCCGGTGCCACGCCCAGTTCTCCAAGAACTCTTTAACTGCTTTGGTTCCTGTTTTATTATGCTAAGTAAGCAAAGAGAATGTGACCCTTTTGGGTCGCTGGTCTTCGCTAGCATCTGGGAAGTTCAATAACAGGCTCTTACTTACACTTCGATCAATTAAGGCCCAAACAACTGCAAACACTGGTGAGTTTTTGAAAAGCAAGGCTTCCGGAGCTCACACACCAATGCCCAGAGGAGACACCAGCAAAGTCACTTTGGCAGTACCTGTCCCAGCTCAACTCCAGGCCCAGCCATTCAACTCCTAGATATATCCCCAAAATAGATGCCCATGTGTGTTCAACAACAATGAGATGGCATAGAAGTGCCCATGACAGGTGTCCTAATTTCTCTTCTATTGTTATGATAACACAGTGGGGGTGGGAAGAGTGTGTCTCATCTTACACTTCCAGGTTAACAGCCCACCACTGAAAGAAATCAGAACAGGAACCTGAAGGCAAGAACTGAAGTAGAAACCATGATGCTAGTTACTGGCTCATTCCTGTGGCTTGCTCAGCTACCTCTCTTATACAACCCGGGACCACCCACCTAGGAAGGGTGCTGCCCACAGGGGGCGGGGCCCTCCTCTATCAATTAGCAAATCCCCACAGATGTGTCTCCAGGCCAATCTGATGGAAGCAATTCCTTAGCTGCGGTTCCATCTACCTGTTATGTCAAAGGAACAACCAAGAGTGGCCATCACAGTACCACTACTTATATTAGAAACAAAAGGGCAACCACCCGATGCCACACGAAGATGATAAAGAGTCGGATATTCAAAATACAGAACCCTAGACAGCAATTAACATGAATAACCCCCAACCCCATACAACGGAGGAGATTAATCTTGGGAACAGAACACAGAGGGAGAGAGAAACCAGGCATGGAAGGTGACACTCTGAGTGGTCCTATGTATATACATTTCAAAACTGACAAAATTAATCTAAATGTCAGAAATAAGAGTAGTGAAAGGTTGCCAAACAAAGAGAGCTGGCTTGACAGGTGGTCCTAGGTGGGGAAAGGAAAAGAGGAAGAGGTTGGCACAACACCAGCACGTAATAAAGGAGACGCTATCCCAGCCAGCCCCCAGTGGCTGCCCCTCGGCTGCTACCTTCACAGAGAAGGGAGGCTCAGCTCTAGGAGGAAAGAAAAAGGAGAAAGATGCTTTCAGACCCGAAAGCTCCTCTAACTTGTGTTTGTTTGTTTGTTAGTTTTCACGTTTTTCCTTAAACCCGAGCGTGGTGAGCTGAGGTGACAGGATCTCCAGTTTGCTGTCAGTCTGGGCTACAGACAGAGACCCTGTCACAAAATGGGGGAGGGGGTGGCATCGAGAGAGAAACAAAGAGACAGGAGTCAGAAAGACTACTGCCAAGAGACCAAAAAAAAAAAAAAACGGTGACGCAAATCTCAACAAATACAAGTTTACATTCGTGCCAACGTTTGCATTTTAAGAAACATTGAAAGTGGTTTTATCTGCAGTGGTTTTAACTGCAAACCAACAGAAGTAGCAGTTCTGCGCTCCTCAGGGTTCAGCTTATACAAACAGGGATTAGTGTGTCTTCTGAGACTTAGAGTAAGCTCCACTGCCCAATTCCATTAACTAAATGATTTTTTTTTTAAAGCTACCTTCTTCTGAGCTCCAGGGCTCCTGACACTATACTGTAATTGTTTCCAATTAACTGATTGCTTCTGTAATGAAATTAGAATGAGTTTCTTACTCCACCAAGCCAGGCCGTGAGCACATCAACAGACAATGCTCGAAGCTGTACCTGTCCCAAGAGTCTCCATACAGAGGATGGCATTTGCTTCCAGCATCCACCATTTAAATGCAAAGTGCAAGATGAGAAAAAGGAAGCGAGTCTAAACGTTAAAGCCTAAGAGTGAAATAAAAACCACCCAGTGATACTTCAGGTTTTGGTCAGGACCCCGCCTGCCCTGGGCAAATACAACCAGGCCTAGGGTATGACAGTGCAGTGTTGGGGGGGTGGGGGGTGGGGCATTCACAAAAACTTCAGAGTCAGCTCTCTCTCTAGCCCCTCCCAAATGTACAGGTGTCTCTCCCAGGTTGGTTTCGAACACATTGTCCAGTCTGACATCCCCAAGTCTCTGGGATTACAGATTTATGCCACACACTCAACCTATTAACACCATTTCACAGCAGGGAAAGTGAAGCAAAGAGCAGTTCAGTAACTCACCAAAACTCACAGAGCAAGCTACAGATCCTACATTCCAATCAGGGGATCTGGCCTCAGAACAACAGTATTCACAGTCACAAATCTATGGACAAAGGGGGCAATCTCCAACAGCCATTCAAACATCCCAGGTCCAGCATTGCTGGTATCTAACGTCTATGGCCTTGCCGACTTGAGTTTCTGGTCCTCAACACCCCCCCTTGCCTGTCACCCAGACCCCTGCTACCTATCCCTAGTTCAGTGACAACCTCTGAGAATGAGCCACTGGAACCTACTGTAGGCAGGGTTAACCCCGGCTATTTCGGCTCAGTACCTCAGTTCCTCCTCCCTTGCTAGGAGCTCAGGGTTCCTCCACCAGGACTCTGCACGTCATAGAAAGAAATATAATTATTATTTACCAAAGTTAAAGGCTATCGCCTTACTCACAAGCTTTCCCGTTAGGGAAATTTCCACTGAATTCCAAGAGGGGAAAGAAAAGAAGTTGCAAGCTCCAGCTACACAAATCACACATGGATCCCAGCCCCCCCCCCAAGTCTTCAAAAGGAGCCCCCTCGGTGCTGATGTGCAGGAGGCCCCCTTCCTATAAAGCCAAGTGTTGCCCTGCCTTTGTGTTGGCTCTGTTACCTGGAATCTTCCTGAAGAAGAGCAAAGACTCCCACACCACTTCTGCTGTCCTGACAGTACCTCCCTGTCCACTGTGAGGCTCCCTAGAGGTAGGTGCTCAGTGGCCCTCATCTCCACTGAGATCCCTTGAAGATCAGCCCAAGACTGACAGCTCTCAGAAACTGCTACCGACAGCCTGATTCCGAACTCAAACATAAACAGATAAAATAACCCTCAGTCCCGAGCTGGAATTTGGCCGAACTTCAAATTTTTGCATGCTCCTTCTGGACAAAGCAAACAAACCAACAAAACGGGGCTTTAAAGTAAGATCCTTCTTTTTATCTCCTAAGGCCTCTCTGTGGCTCAGAGCCTCTGCTACAAAGTAGCACCCAAAGAAAAACTGAACTTGACTGCTCAATGAAATTGCCACTTACTCTATTTAAAAGGAAGACATTAGGGTTGCCCTCAGAAAGAGCATTTCAACCCACAAGAGACCCTGTCACTGTTACCAACTGAAAGATGTCTTTATGAGTACTCGGTTCAGAGGTTCCTCAGCTTTGCAGGGAGCAGTGTAACCACAAGGATTCAGAGGCAGGCAAAGAAGTCCCAGCTACTAAGCAACCAGGTAGGAGAGGAAAGCGACACACAAAGATGCTTCCTGCAGCATCACGCACCATGCCAAAGCATGGATAAACACTCCCAATGACAGGATGATCACGGACCCGTGAAGGCTTGCCCAGAATCATCCCAGAGCCTTCACCAACCATGGTGACACAGCTCTGCAAACCCAGCACCTGTTAGTTCAAGACTATCCTCTGCTAGACAGTGAGTTTGAGGCTAGCCTGGTCTACATGAGATCCTATATCTAGATCTAGATATAGATCTAGATATAGATCTAGATATAGATATGTATGTATGTATATACACAGGTTTGGTGGTATTTTAATAACAATATTTCAAAACTATTAAAATATGTTTAAGAAGCACTTTAAAAGTATTAGAATTGGGGCTGGTGAGATGGCTCAGTGGATAAGAGCACCCGACTGCTCTTCCAAAGGTCCTGAGTTCAAATCCCAGCAACCACATGGTGGCTCACAACCATCCTTAACAAGATCTGACTCCTTCTGGAGTGTCTGAAGACAGCTACAGAGTAATTACATATAATAAATAAATAAAGCTTTAAAAAAAAAGTATTAGAATTGTTGATTTCATATTAGCAGAGGGCACCACTGTTAAATCTCCTATTGTATTAAGGCCTGTATAAAGCGCATTCACACTGCTGGTATCGGTATAATCAAAAAAAAAAAAAGAAGAAAAGAAAAGAAAAGAAAGAAAGAAAGAGAGAGAGAGAAAAGAAAGAAAGGAAAAACTACTTTGGAAATCTATTTGACGGTATCATCTAATCTAAACACTAGCTCAGAACTCCTAACTTTGCTCCTATTCCCAATAGACATGTATGCACATACACGGACTCAAAGTCCCATCCTAAAATGAATTAAGTGTGGTACAGTCTTACAATGGAATACTACACAGCTGTTAAAAGAACTTGTCTCCCCAAACCTTGGCTTTCTCCCCATCTAGACCCTTCCTCTCCCATCCTCCCTCAAAGAGAATGTCTCCTGAACTCCAGTACACATAGGATCATCAACCTAGTTTTTGATGTAGCAATGCCTGTAGTTTCTTTGTAGCCAGTTTGGGCAACATTTTTTTTAAAAAAGTACTTTTAGGCACTGGGAGTGGAGCCCAATGGTAAAATTCTTATTTAGCATGATTGAGACCTGAGTAGGAACCCCAGTACTAAAAACAATCTTTGCTTTTAAACTTGAAGGGTCTTTCCCCCTTTCATCTCTCTCCTTTGTGCACTTGCAAGCTCTGATTTCTGTCCTAGGTTGTTGTCTCTTGTTGCTTCCCCCATTCCCACACCCCTCCTCCCAACCCCCAACTCACACCCATCTCCAGAACTCACTTTTGCCATAGTAACTCAGTCAACTAGAGCGATCTGTGGAGGAGGCAACCCTCGCTCAGAAAGATCACCAAAGGCCCCCGTGGGAGCTATCTGAATTCCCAGCTAAGTGAATGTCTGCACAGGCAGACAGACACTCATTCCATCCTCACCCTTTTTAATCTCCCCAATCAACTGACACACTTTCCCCGCAGCCGCCCAGATCAGCACCTTTCCCAAAATTTAGCTGTAAAACAACCAAAGGTTGATTATGTGTCTTTTTACTATCTATCTACCCCTCTTACCCTGAGGGAAGAAACAGAAACAGCAGCCGATCAGACGGGGAGATGGTTTTTGTGGGGAGGTGGGAGCGTTGGTGATGGCATAATTTTATTATTATATTAAAAGCCAGTGACTCATGAATTTTAAAGTATATTGATGTGTATTTCATCTCAACTTTTTAAATAAAGCTTAAATAGATTAAACGTTGAAGGGCCCGACAACTTATTGGAGAGCGATGCACGAAATGAGAAACAAGATAACTAAGTACCGCATAAAAGCCAACTCTAACAAAATGGCCATTAACGCAAGGAGGCTTTGGTTTCCAAGTAGCCCAGGTGACGACCAAGGTCACTGATCGGGGGATCGGCATTCCTGATTAGTCTTGGGCTCTCGGTCTGATTCCATACTTTATAATTAGACGAACGGAGAGGCACCTCGGGAGAGAAGTGCAAAAAACAAGCGCTGGGGGACGCCACAGAACATTGCCAACGCGAACAACAAGGCCTGCGCTGGGTCAGCCGCGCGGAGTCAGCTCCGGCCGGACCGCCCGCGAAAAGTTGCCTTTGAAAGTTGCAAAGGGACCTGGTGAGGGTGGGGTGGGGGAGATGAGACTCACCAGCTCCGCGGCTCCGGAGCGCGGGGTTTCCCACGTGCCTGCGCGACCAAGTGTGCCCCGAAACGCTGCCACCCGCCCTGCTGGACCTGACACCGCAGGTCCGCAGGAACTCAAGCAGGTCCCGGAGCTTAGGGCGGTCGCTAAAGGCCGCACCCACCCCTCCCCCACGTCCAGACCCTGCAACACCAGCTAGGGCCACCTGCCGCTCTCGGACCAGGATAAAGGAGCACTAATCGCCGCTCCCTTCTGCCAGAGGGTACACCGATCTTACCCTGGGACGCCTCGGAAAAGGGCGCTGCACTGCACTGCACTGCACTCCGGCTCCCAAAGGACTGCTTGGTATCAAAGGACCAGCGCGTCCCACTCCAGGTCGGGAGGCGCCGCCCCCTCGAGCGCCAGCGGTGATCCCAGGCGACTGCTAGCCAAAGCAACCCCACGGACTTCCCAGGGCAATCCCAGGGCCAGTGTCGCCGTGCGCTCCAGCACGCGCCAAGAGTGTGAGGCTGGGCACCCTGTTGGCTCAGGGTAGAGTCGGAGCCCAGGCGCCCCAGATCGTCCCTGCAGGGGACAGGAGCGCAGCGTTGCCACTACTCACCTCCAGCGCCGCGAATCTAGAGCTGGCAATGGGCGGGCGGCTAGCGGGGCGGGACCGAGAAGCGCTGGGGGCGGGGCCTCGGGCAGCGCCAGAATCAAACCCCAGTTACACTAGGTCGCGGAGCAGAATCCTGCAGTGGCTGCGCAGAGTAACTTGCGGATGCCGGGAGCCACCGAGTGCAGGGACACAAACCGACTGCGGCTCTAACCGAGAAGTCCGCCAGGCACCGCGCGCTCTTTGTACCCGAGAGCCGGCCGTGGAGAACCCAGTGCGCCTGCGCGCCGCCGCGACTCTCTTAGGCGCACCTCCACACCACTGGTTCCCACCCGCCTGTGCGACCCTCCCATTCGCCCTGGAGGGGGTTCGGTGCGAGCACGTTCGCTTACTGGGGAGTTGGGCGCGCCAGGAGCAGATTAGCACCCCAACAGCGCCTGTACGCGGCGCCATTAAGAAGTTGGGTTTGGGAACCTGAATGGAGTAGGAGACTTGAGGTGGCAAGTCCGCTCTGGAGCCGCTGGAAAGTTCCAGCCAACTAGCAAGCCTCAGGGGCCTAGATGCATTCCTACCAGCACTCCTCGCAGAGTGAGGAGTCTGGAGTCCTAAGTGACAAGGCCTGGCTACAAGGTGTGGAGCCCAAGAAAGAAGTCACTTGTCCCTAAAAGCTTCATCAGAAAAAAGGGCAGTAGATCCACAAGAGATGAGTTGGGGACTGAGGCACAAGTCCTCTTTCCAGTGATCAAAAACAACATAACTGCTGGGGTAACAGAAATCTGGAAGCTGGGCAGTGATGCCACATGCCTTTGGTGCCAGCACTTGGGAGACCGAGGCAGGCGGATCTCTGAGTTCGAGGTCAGCCTGGTCTACAGAGTGAGTTCCAGACAGCCAGGGCTACACAGAAAACCAAAAAAAAAAAAAAAAAAAAAGAAGGAGGAGGAGAAGTCTGGAGCGAGGAGGATTCTTTGCTAAATAGCAAGTTCCAGGCCAGGCTGAGCTATATGAAAAACGGGTATTACTAAAACAACCATAAAGCCAGATTTGAAGGCTCTGATTGCCTCAATTGTTTCGTGCCTCACCCACAACACACACACACACATACACACACACACACACACACACACACACACACACACACACACACACGCAAAAAATAATTTGTAATGCCCGCCCCTCCAGGATTCCAAGTCTTGACCTCCCCTTCATTTCTCTCTCCTTACAATTACTCAGCAAGCATTAAACACATAGGATCTTAAAGAGTGGGCAGATGTGATCAATAAAAAACACAGCAGGCTCAGTGTGGTGGTGCAAGTCTTTAGCCGCAGCACTTGGGATATAGAGGCAGGTGCATCTCTGGGGGTTCAAGACCAGCCTGGTCTACGAACAGGCTCCAGATTATCCAATGCTACACAGTGAGACCTTGTCTCAGGGATGAAAAATAGATTGAAAATTTCAGATTTATATTTGAAAAAAAAATTTTTTTTTGATTTACTCATTCTTTTACATTAAAGCCAATTGACACATCATATAACTCACCCTTACTGTGCACAGTTGGGGCGTGTTTGAGTGTACTCAGAAGTATAACTCCTTGTACCCTGCAAAGAAACCCCACAGCTAACAGCAGCCTCCTCCCCTCACTTCTCCTCCCCCTCCCCCAATCCTTCCCATCCCCTCCCCACTCCTCCCCTAGCTCCTGGCAACCACTAAACTGTTTACTTTCTGTCTCTAAGGTTTGCCTGGTTTTTGTTTCCTATGAATGAAAACATAGCGATATGAAGGCTTTGAAAGCCGGGGCCTCTTGTCCTTGGAAGAACACCTGAAGGTCCATCCAGGCTGTAGGATACTTCATCCCCTCTGCAGCTCACTGCAGTGAGACAGTACTAGGAATGACCATGAGAGAACATCAGTCTTTAGAATGGAATGGTTCACAGAGGCACAGAGGGAGGCAAGTCTTGGAAGTACAACATGCAAAAAAAAAAAAAAAAAAAAAAAAAAAAAAAAAAAAAAAAAAAAAAAAAAAAAAAAAAAAAAAAAAAATCAAAAAAAAATCATCAGACATGTTAACATATATAGAAGCTCTTGAATTTATTTAAAAAAAAATACAAACAGTGATGTGCTGTTCTTCCAGAGAGCGTCTTTTTTTTGTTTTTGTTTTTTGGTTTTTTTTTTTTTTTTGAGACAGGGTTTCTCTGTATAGTCCTGGCTGTCCTGGAACTCACTTTGTAGACCAGGCTGGCCTCGAACTCAGAAATCTGCCTGCCTCTGCCTCCCGAGTGCTGGGATTAAAGGTGTGCACCACCACGCCTGGCTTCCAGAGAACTTCTAACTCATCAAACAAGTACTCTGTGGGTGCACAGGTCTTGTTTGTTTGTTTGTTTGTTTGTTTGTTTCGAGACAGGGTTTCTCTGTGTAGCCCTGGCTATCCTGGAACTCACTCTGTAGACCAGGCTGGCCTTGAACTCAGAAATCTGCCTGCCTCTGCCTCTGCCTCCTAAGTGCTGGAATTAAAGGCATGCGCCACCACTGCCCAGCATGTGCACAGATCTTAATACTGCTATGTAGGAAGGCTGAATCACATAAGGGAGCAGAGAGGAGTGACCCACCTGACCACCTCGGTTCTCTCCTATGTGCCAATGTGTATATGTGTATATGTGTGTGCATGTGCTGAGCTCACACTGCACAAGCTACCTTGCCTCTCACTCATAACCATTAAGAAGCCCAGGCAATGGCTGCAAGAGTCCTGATGCTGACAGTTAGAAAACAAGGTGATCACTATCTAAATGTGGAAAGAAAAGAGGACCCAGCACTCTGCGTGCTAAAGTGTGGCAGCCCCAGAGCCTGCTCCCTGGAAACAAGTGTGGGAAACCCTGAAGAATACACTCATCCGTTCACTGTTGTTTTTCTAGAAGAAGAAGAAGAAGAAGAAGAAGAAGAAGAAGAAGAAGAAGAAGAAGAAGAAGAAGAAGAAGAAGAAGAAGAAGAAGAAGAAGTTAGAATTTATTTGCATCACATCCCATGTAAGTTTTATATGTTGCTAATGGACAGAACCCTAGTTCAGGAATATTGTGCTAAGTATACTCTTTAGGCATAATTATAGTCATTATATTATTGTGGCTGCTATCAAATATTTATAGAACATCAAAAGGTGTATGATAATACCGGGATCCTAAGTAGAGGGATTATGTGTACAAGCCTGTCCCTGCACACTTGCTTCATTTAGAAATATCATTTATGGGCTGGAGAGATGGCTCAGTGGTTAAGAGTACTGTCTGTTCTTCCAGAGGTCCTGAGTTCAATTTCCAGCAACCACATGGTGGCTCACAACCATCTGTAATGGGATCTGATACCCTCGTCTCATGTGTCAGTGACAATATACATTAAATAAATAAGTCTTTAAAAAAAAAAAAGAAATATCATTTACCAAGTACTCACTGAGTGAGGGCCTGTTCTGTGTAGAGTGCTAGCAAGGCTTGACACAGGAAACTTTACATCTTTAGGGGCATTGTGTACACATGTATGTGCATATGTGTGTGCATGTAGACATATCTGCAATGCAGAGTTTACCTTAGAAGTCGTGAAATGTTATCCATAAAACAAGAACATCGCTGGGCTGTGGTGGTATACACCTTTAGTTTCAGCACTTGGGAGGAAGAGGCAGGTGCATCTTCTGGTTCGTGGCCAGAGTGGTCTACAGAGTGAGTTCCAGGACAGCTAGGGCTACACAGAGAAACCTTACCTTAAAAAAAAAAAAGAAGGGCTGGTGAGATGGCTCAGCAGCTAAGAGCACCCAACTGCTATTCCAAAGGTCCTGAGTTCAAATCCCAGCAACCACATGGTGGATCATAACCATCTATAAGGAGATCTGACTCCCTCTTCTGGAGTGTCTGAAGACAGCTACAGTGTACTTACATATAATAAATAAATAAATCTTTAAAAAAAAGAAAAAGAAAAAAGAAAACAAAAGAGAAAAAAACCCCAAACCCACAAACAATAGTATATGTGTATACATATATACTATATATATGAAATAGTATATATAATTGAATTTTTTTTCAAATGGAACCCTGCACATGGTGTTTTTCAGCTTTGTATTACTGATAAAATACCCAAGAAGGGGAGAAGGCTCAGCAGTTAAGAGCATTATTTAAAATTACATACACATATATGTATGTGTGTATAATATTGGATAAATTATGGATAAAATTATGCACCAGAAGTTTACTTCTGTGCTTGATGAAAGCCAGCTAACCTCCCCTGTGAGGAAGTCATGAATATTATATACAGCATGGAAAAGACAATAGGAGCTCCAGCTGTTCAACTCTTTTCAGGAAGCCAGGAAGCCGGTGGCAGGGGCAGGATTGGAATCCGGGCTGCTGAAAAGTAGAGTCAGAACTTTGATCACTTTCAGTTGGTACATGCTGTAGGTCAGTGCTGTAGTTTCAGACTTCTGTTTTCATTTGGTTGGTGATAATGATGTTGTACTGAGTCCCGTCACCAGAACTACCTTCCCCTTGGCAGGGCAATGCCTTCCCAGGGAGCTTTCAGTCTTGACCTTTCAGCACTGTCTTCAAATTCAGCAGCTTTCCAACACCTAGTCCTTCCTTTGAGACTCAGAACCTTTCCGTGCTGCTGAGCGGGGGAGTGAGGAGGAGCAATCTTCCTTCCAAGGGAAGCAGGGTCCTAGGACCCGGTGGGGTGGGGATGAGGGTCCTGAGGCCTAATAAGGAATGCTGCTGCTGAAGAAACCTGTTACTGAGGGGACATTAAGTTCTTCACCCTGGGTCTACAGATTGACGGGAAGCGCCCTAAACGAGGTTTTAGCATCAATCATGTTTACAGCATCTTACTGTGTCTTGTGTAGCTCTCTTGAATCAGGTTCTGTTGTTGTCCTATTGTTTGTTTTCCTCTTCTTTTTTTTTTTTTTTTTTTTTTTTTTTTTTGCAGTGCTGAGGATCCAATGTTGGATGAACTGAACGCAGCTGAGAGAGAAGTCACAGCCAAGAACAGCAATAGTTCTGAACCTGTCAGGAAGGTGGATGGTGTTGAAGGTGGGTCCACACAACCGAGGAATCTAAAGCCAGTTGGATGAACGATTGGAACTCCTAGGATCTGATATTCTCTCTCTCTCTCTCTCTCTCTCTCTCTCTCTCTCTCTCTCTCTCTCTCTCTCTCCCTCCCTCCCTCCCTCCCTCCCTCCCTCTCTCTCTCTCTCTGTTTTTTTTTTTTTTAATGTGTTTGGTTGTTTTTCAAGACAGGGTTTCTCTTTTGTACCCCTGATCTATCCCAGAACTTGTTCTGTAGACCAGGTTGGCCTCGAACTCAGAGATTTGCCTGAGTGCTGGGGTTAAAGGTGCAGACCACCAGCAGCGAGCTTCTTAAGAGGTTTTTCATGAGTGCTGTGCTCAGAGGAGACCTGGTATGTATGACGTAGAGCTGAGTTTGAACAAAGAAAGCCCAGGTCATCCTTTCTCTTCAGGCTACAATTGTCAGCTCTGACAAAGCTCGGGCAGGGGAGGGAGGGGCAGAGACTCTTTGGCCTGGGACAATGGCTTGAGTTCAGGGGTACCCTCACTGAAATTCTGCTTTGACACTTACAGCCATGGAAGTTATTTATAGGCCTTTTCCAAGGCCCTATTGTCTGCTGTGGTTTCTGTAGTTCTCTAGGAAACACACACAATTCTATGAAGCCATTATTACTGTCTAAACAAATAAGTTCACTCAGTCCCCTTCACTGCCAGAGGTCCCCTGAAAGGTCACCCACTTTATCTAACCTTTGTGTATATTCAATATTCGCTCATAGCTGTGTACTTTAAGAGTTCTCTGTGATGCCTTCTATGTATCTAAGAGACATGGTCTACTGAACTCTTAGTATGCTAGCCAGCTAATTTGCAACATTTTTTAAGTGTGACAGTTACTATTTTGAAAAGCTGGAAATAATCCAGAGAGCCTGCCATAGAGAATGTTAGCTGTAGAATAACACAGCAAATAGAACAATATACAGCCCATAGAAATGGACCCTGCACGTGGTGTTTGTCAGCTTTGCATTACCTAAGAAGGGGAAGAGAGATGGCTCAGTAGTTAAGAGCACTGGCTGCTCTTCCAGAGGACTCAAGTCCAATTCCCAGCAGCTCACAACCATCTGTAAATTCATATCCAGAGGATCCAGTGCCTTCTTCTGGCTTCCATAGGTACCAGGCACACAGTGGTACATAGACATACATGCAGATAAAACACTCATACACATTAAATTAAATTTAAAGATAAATAAAATGCCTAAAAAAGTCAGTTTACTGCTGGGGAGGCAGCTCAGTCAATCGCACACGTTTCATAAGCACAAAGACCTGAGTTTGGATATCAAGCACCCATTTAGAAACCTAGGTGTAGCAGCGCAGACCTATGATCCTAGCGCTGAGGAGGCAGGGACTTGGAGCTTACTGGCTGGCCAGTCTAGTTGAATCAGTAAGATTATGTGCACCGGTATTTGTATATATATTCAGTTTATAGTCACTGGCTTCCTCAATCATTCTCCACCTTACTTAAAATTTTTTAATTATTATTTTATTTCACAGGTCCTAGGTTCAATTCCCAGCACCTACATTGTGTCCCAAAACTATTCCAGTTCCAAAAGGCCCAAGACCTACCTCTTCTGGACTCCTCAGATAGTGAGCATGTGTATGGTGCACAGATATACCAGCAGTCAAAATACCCATATACATATAAGTATTCAAACATTAATTTAATTTTATTATTTATTTATTTATCTTTTGGTTTTCCAAGTAGGGTTTCTCTGTGCAGCCCTGGCTGTCCTGGAATTCACTCTGTAGACCAGGCTAGCATCAAACTCACAGAAATCCTTCTGCTTCTACATCCTGAGTACTGGGATTAATGGTATACACCACCTCCTCTCGATTTATATATATATAATCTATTAGTGTAGTCACAGATTATTCCAACACCCCACAGCTTCAGACAGACACCATTCCCAGGGTTCTTAGGTGCAGAACCCTCAGCTACATGCTGAAGGTTTCTTCCTCAGGGTGCTCAGGAAGCTACCACAGCTGTCACATATTATGGTCACCTGGAAAAATCATGGCATGATGCAGTGTGAGACTACTTGAAGACAAAGGTCAGCCGGGCGTGATGGCGCATGCCTTTAATCCCAGCACATGGGAAGCAGAGACAGGCGAATTTCTGAGTTCGAGGACAGCCTGGTCTACAAAGTGAGTTCCAGGACAGCCAGGGCTACACAGAGAAACCCTGTCTCGAAAAAAACAAAAAAAAAAGAAGAAGACAAGAAGACAGAGGTCATTGGGGTACATGTTGAAGGATGGGTTTCTAGGCTTCTATGACCTTTTTGCTTAAAATCATGTTTTTACCACAAATGTACATTTGTAAAATAGCTGTTTGAAAATACTTAATCCTGAGCTGGAGAGATGGCTCAGAGGTTAAGAGCACTGACTGCTCTTCCAAAGGTCCTGAGTTCAATTCCCAGCAACTATGTGGCGGCTCACAACCATCCGTAATGAGATCTGATGCCCTCTTCTAGGGTGTCTGAAGATAGCTACAGTGTACTTACATAAAATAAATAAATAAATCTTAAAAAAAAAAAAAGAAAAAAGAAAAGAAAGAAAAGAAAAGAAAGAAAATACCTAATCCTTCTTGTTACAATTTTCAAGCAACAATGATATACTTAGTGTGTTCTATGTGCCCAGCACAGTCTCTTCTGCATGCACCTGTTAAGTATGCTTTCACAGTCTAGAACTTGAGGCACAAGCAGGATAAGTAAGCCATCCATAGACTCCTACCCCATAGGGAATGACATCAAGACAGGAACAGAGCTATTTCCTTACCTGCACAGGTCGGCATCACCAAGTGTACTGATACCCTGTAGGCACAGGGTTTGAAAGAACCTGTCAGGCTGTCCAGACCTTGAAAACTGAGAACCACCATTCCAGGTGAGTAGTTTTGGGTTTCTCCACAGTCCCAGAATAAATAAACTAAGATTCAATTGCAAGTTAGACTCACAGTCATGGGGTCTTTTACCAATGAGTATGGTTGTTATAAGTGTGTAAGTGTCTGGCTTTTCTCGTCTCTGGTCTCACTAGCCACATTCCCACCCCTGATTGTTCCTGGAATCTTCCAAACATGCTCAGGACATGTTCTTGCCTCGGGTCATCTGTGTCTGGTGTTTCCTTCCCTTCCTCCTCCAGATCAGCATGTTCTTCCTGTCCTCTCCTGTCCTTAACTGCCACCTTCACAGACAGGCCACTGTCTCTATTGAAAATTGCCATTCTAGGGGCTAGAGAGATGGCTCAGAGGTTGAGAACACTGGCTGCTCTTTCAGAGGACCCAGGCTCACTTCCCAGGATCAACTGCATCAATGGCAGCTCACAACTGTCTCTGACTCCAGTTCCAGGGGATCCTGCACCCTCATAGAGACACACATGTAAGCAAAAATGCTAATGTGCATAAAATAAGAATAAATAAATCATTAAAAAAGAGAGAAAGAGAATTGCCATGCCAGCTCTTTGCACACTTTTTCTTTTCTCTTTCTGTTTCTACAGTAATTATCACCATCTAGATAATAATTCACTTAGAGTGTTTCTACCTATCTACACCAGCATGGGCCATCTACACAGGCAGGGGCTTGGGTCAGTTTTGACGGTGTTGCTCAGTTGAAAACAGAATTGTTGCTCTGTATACGGGCTGCACCTCCTTAACTCTAACTATGGGGCTACCTATCTTGATATACTTACTAACTGTCCAGTCTATCTTAAAAAAAAAAAAAAAAACTAGACTTGTACTAAGAGTGTCTAGAAACCACCCAAGACCTGGAAACAAAAGCTGCTTTAGCCTAGAACAGAGATAAACCAGATGCAAAGTGAATTATTTCCTCTGCCCGGGGAATGGGCCCATCCCTTGGCACGGCGGCCCTATAAAACTGAGCAAATGTTTATCTTTGACATCAGAAGAAGTCAGTTAGGCAAAAGACCTTTCACGATGAGTGCAATGAAAGATTTCCTTCCTTTATTTATTCTGGATAATCTATTAAATTTTAGTATGAGTTTATGCTCCCAGACATAGAGGCATTGTTTGCTAGAAGGTCAGCGTCGATTGTACCTCTGCCTAGTCCTGCGTATTAACTATAATTGGTTAGTTCTGTATGCCAGTATGCTATCTGACAGTGTGGTAAAGGTCTCCTTGCCAGGGCACCCTCTTCAAGCCTTCTAATCAGATCAACTATAGTAATGCTGGCTAAGCTTCATTGTGTGTTATGTGTAAAGAGGCACACCTGTGCTCTTTCTAATGCTCTTCAGCTCCACATGAAGCACGGTATAAGGTCACCGCTATGGTTTGTATATGCTACAAGAGTTAATTTCTTATCTTTCTGAGACTGTTTAACTGGCTGTTGTGAGTTTCATTGGGCAGTCATATGAAAAAGACTTAGGCCAGTGCTTTGTTTGCTTGATGGTTCCCAACAAGGAGTGCTTGGTAAAAGCAACCAGGAAGGCTTTTCCAAAATAGACATACAGGCTGTACCCCATGCTACATCAGGATGCCAGAGTAGACCCAGGCCTTTGAACTATAAAAGGTTTAACTTATTTATCCTTAAATAAATGTGTATCTGCTGAGTGTGTCTTAGGCCAACAATCTTTGCAAGCCTTGGAGACAGCACAAAACCAAACAATGGAACAGCAACAAGAGTCCACTTTTGGGGATCTTGCTAGGTGTGACCCTAATCCTGGTCGTCAGCTTGACACATCTGGACAAGCGAAGCTCAACTAGGGAGTCACTTGCATGGGGTTGGTCTGTGGACATGTATGTGGGACATTTTCTTGATTGCTAATTGCCGTAGGAGGGCCCAGTACACTGTGGGCAGATCCACCCTGAGTAAATGGTCCTGGTTGTATAAGAAAGCTGGCTTAGCCTGGGCAGGAATAAGCAAGCCAGCAGGCAGCATTCTCCACGGCTCCTGCTTCAAGTGTCTGAATTGAGTTTCTGTTCCTGCCCTAGCTCCTTCAGTGATGGACTGAGAGCTGTAAGATTAAATAAACTCTGTGTCCTCCCCTCCCAAGTTGGCTTTAGTCGTGGTATTTATCACAGCAACCAGTGCAAATGAGAACACATGGCCACTCCAACGTTTATTTGAATCCAGAAACATGGATTGAAAGCCAGGATTGAAAGATGGCTCATAGATGGGCAGTGGTGGCACACAACTTTAAACCCAGCACTTGGGAGGCAGAGGCAGGAGGATTTCTGAGTTCAAGTCCAGCCTGGTCTACAGAGTGAGTTCCAGGATAGCCAGGACTACACAGAGAAACCTTGTCTCGAAAAACCAAAAAAAACAAAAACAAAAGAAAGATGGCTCATGCCTGTAATCCCAGCACTGAGGAGGTTGAGGCAGAAGAATTACCATGAGTTATAGGCTGCCCTGAATTATATAGTAAGTTCCAGGCTAGCCTGGGCTATAGAGACCCTGTCTCAACAACAATAAAGAAAAAAAACTGAAAACAAAACAAAACAAAAAATCGAGAGACTATAAGACTTGATTGAGCATTCTTTTTAAATAAAAAGAATTATCTAGTTTATGAATATGAGTACACTATAGCTGTCTTCAGACACACCAAAAGAGAGCATTGGATCCCATTACAGATGGTTGTGGGCCACCATGTGGTTGCTGGGAATTGAACTCAGGACCTCTGGGAGAGCAGTCAGTGCTCTTAACTGCTGAGCCATCTCTCCAGCCCATGAGCACTCTTATTTTACATTTCATAGAAACTGAGTAAAAGACGGTGCCACATTCAAGATGACAGAGGGATTGAAGGTCTAGTCCACAACTCTAGTCTAGAATTCACTGTAAATAGAACAATATTCCTACCTCATCTCTGTTTTCTGCCATACTCCCTTTGGAATGTTCTACTATATCTCAAGTAATAATCTTTGGTTTGCAAATTGTGGACCCAATTTTCTATACCATTTTTACAGTGATAACCTAGTACTGCTTGTGATTCCAGATGTTAACAGTAGCCACAGAGCATCCTGCCTTTAAATGCAAGTGGCAGTCATTACTGCACTTCACTTTCACAAGACCGTTTATACTGTACACATCTCATCATTCTTCATCACATGGGCTCTTTCACTCCCCCAGTGATGCTCAGCATGAGTCAGAGATGATGTCACTTCAGCTGTCCTTGTACAGTTGATGTAACAGGTTAACCGATGTTGCCAATGGCATACAATTTATAAGTGGCAGAGTTGAAACTCAAATGCCTGGTTTCTGTCTTTAAATTGGAATAAAATACTCTAAAAGTGAATGGAAATTTGAGTTGACTCATTTTTTCCCTCTTCCAGCAGGCATGAGCAAAAAAAAAAAAGGTAGATACAAAAATGTAGAAATTGCTGCCATAGTTCACATGGTCATTTGTGGATTCTAGGCTTCTGTAACTAAAAAAATATTTATTATATTTTATGTGTGTGAGTGGTTTTGCTCACTTGTAGGTTTGTGTATCACATGCATAGATCTCACAGGGAAGCCAGCAGAGAGCACTGCGTCCCTTTGGATTGGAATTACAGACAGTGTGAGCAGCCATGTGGGTGCTGGGGATTGAACATAGGTCCCCTGGAAAATCAGCTCTCAACCATTGAGCCATTGCTCCAGCATCTTCCACAGGCTTTGCTTTATTCTGAGGAATGATTCCTGTGGTGGTTTGAATAGGAATGGCTTCCACAGGCAGATTTGAATGATTGGGTGGTGCTACTTAATAGGGATTGGGAGGTGTGGCCTTTCAGAGTGGGTGTGGCCTTGTTAGAAGAAGCGTGTCACTGGATGTGGCCTCTAGGGTTTCAAATGCTCAAGCCAGGCCTACTTTCTCTCTCTCTCTCTCTCTCTCTCTCTCTCTCTCTCTCTCTCTCTCTCTCTCTCTCTCTCCTACCTCTGCAGCATGTCTGCCTAAACCACCGTGCTTCCAACCATGATGATATGATGATAATGTACTAAGTCCCTGAATATAAGTAAGCTTTACATTCATAGTAAATGCTTTCCTTTATAAGAGTTGCCATGGTCATGATGTTTCTTCTCAGCAATAGAACACTAAGACTGCTCCTGTCTCCTGTTACCAGGACAACAAACTGACCTAACCAAAAGGAATGTGTGGCTCTTCCAACAGCTTGACTAAATAAGTCTCTGTGACTGCAGATGACATGAGAGAAGTTTTTAAGAAGATAAAGCTATTCTAAAAGTAGACAGGTGTGACATACTCTCTATAAATTAACTAAAAATGTTGCCTTCTTTACAAACACCCGAACTTACACTTTTTTGAACCCCAAGAGTGTCATACGTTCTGTGGGGACCATAGTTCAGATTTTGAATTTTGATCTTTTCTGAGCTAGTGCTCAGGCAGTAACACTCTGGAGGTGCTGGGTGTTAGCAGCGAGTGGCAATTCCAGTCAACCACCAAAGGATGAGGGAAAAGACAGATCCTGCAATGACATGGTGCTGAGCTGTATCCTGTCTACAGGCTAGGTGCATTCACAGCATTTTCAGCCAAGGATGGTTTCAACTCACAATTGGCTTACAGGGAGGAGAGGTTCATGGGAAGGAGCCCTGGACTTCAATGGGCATATTTTACAATGCATATATCATACTTCCACAGAAAACCCTAAAAGTTTCCACATGCATCTCTGATTCTGATGGGGTCACATGTCTTTTTCTATACCTATTTCTGGGTCAAAAGAATGTGATGGAAGGATTGGCCAAGCCAGATGGCCACAGCCCATTCCTGGAAGGCGGGGATGACATCAGTTTCCTTTAAACTTTCTAAAGCTCAGTAACTGGGAGTGGGAAGGGCGTGGATCCCTGTTTAAAATTAGGTGAGTAGATGCTCCTTAAGGCCCAGGGACCAAAGTTGACCTTTGACTACTAGTACAGGCTTCTAGAGCCTCTCTAAACATACCTGGGCCTGCCGTAAGCCAAAGCACGAACGAACACACTGCTGTCCTGGGAGGCCTGAGCTCTGATTTTCTCTGGATGCAGGTCTCAAAACAAAGCAGAAGGCCGTGGAAGTGGTGTGGACCATGTGCTGGACTCTTATTGTAGAGAATACTGAGAAAGTCTTTAGGTGTGCTAACATGGAAGGGAAAAAAAAAATCACAGGGTCTCAACCCCAGGCAAAGAACTACAGGCATCTAAGGAATGAATGCCAAGAGAGGAAGATATAGTCTTTATCTGGGAAGAACCCTCAATTATTATCCACTATTAAATAAATGGTCAGCCCTAAAATCATATTCATATATATATATATATGTATATATATGTATATATATGTATATATATATATGATTTTAGTGTTACAGGGGAGGGAGCTTAGGAGCTGGAAGCTCAGACTGAAACAGGTCCCCTGGTCAAAGCCACAGCTGAGAAGCACCCACTGAGGTGAACCTGCTACATATTAACCACTTGAAATCCTCTGGCGGCTGACTGGCTTTTCACTGCTGAATGGTCTGCCCAATCCCAAGCATTCTGTCACAGGGTTGCAAGCAAGCCTTTTAGATGCCTTTCACAACAGGCTCTGTGGGAAGCTGTGTAACTCCAACAGCACCGGACAACAGTTCCCTGAATGTGACACTGGCATCCCTCGAAGGGCTGCAGTGTTAGAACCATGCTGTTCATTCACCCCACCCTCCCCCTCCCTTGAAAGTGAGCTTTCTTGGATACCTTGGGCTAACCTGACATGTCCCCGTTTAGCATACTATGGTCGACTGAGAACCAGCATCTCAGAAGGCTGCAGTTTGGGTCCATGACAGATCTGAGTTGATCTTTATCTCACGTGGCCCTTGAGGCGTAGACATTCTCATAGCTTCATGCCGCGCGATGTGAGTCCGTGCCTGAGTGCACAGGAATGCTAACCCAGCAATTATTTACCAGGTGAGACATGGGCTCTGTGTTTCTGCATTGCTCTGCCTCTGTCAAGTGTCTGCTTCTGGGTTTGATGTAGTGAATTCTAAACCTGTTTTAACCTGGTAAAGAGAACAAGAATCCTGTCTGAAGGGAAGAGAATGTCCATGCGAAGGAACATCTGGAGAAATGGGTGTGTAATAAATCACTGTGAACATCAGTTTGATTTACCAGGGGCTCAGTTATTTTCCTGCAAGTGGGGACAGGAGAAAAGAGCAGTGGCTCCTGAGTCCTGCCAAGTACATCTTTTCAGGAAAGCTGTGGTCCAAAGACCCTGGGCTGTCAGCCTGAGGAGCTAGAAGCATTCCATCTGGAAAATGGAAGACATCTGCATCCCGTCCCTTCCTTTCAGCCATAGTCATCACAAAAACCAACTTTTCTTAAAAAAAAAAAAAAAAGTAAAACAACCTGCTTCTCGATTCTTGTGTGCTTTCTTTTGTCCTCAGCTCTTTAGTCAGTGGTCCAATCTGAGCCCTACTGAAGTCTGTCCTCCCTCTTGGGTGAGAATCGCATGATTGACATTTGTATCTGTAGGCTGCATGGCCCCCATCATATGGAGAAACCCAAAAGACTGAGAAATGAAGAGCTGTGGTGGCAGAGTCCCTGGCCTCGAGTCCAGCTCTTACAGGTCAACGGACAACCCCAGTAATTTCCACAGGCTCCCTTCTCCTCCTAAGATCCTGACAGCTGACTTTGTGATATGCAAATGCAAGAATTTTGACTGACAGCTTACCAGTCATTGGCACTGACAATTAGAGGACCACCACAGTGGCACAGATGAGTGATTCTGAAGAATTTTATAAATAATAATAGACATTAAGCCATGTGAGTGACATGCTTTACAGCAATTAATTAATTAATAATTAACTAATAAACTGAATTTGCGTACTAAGACTTGAACCCAAGGCCTCACAAATTCTAGGCAAGTGATTTATCACAGGCCTTTTCCTGGCCAGTGGTTAAGATCTGGCCAGATATCTGGCCCCTTTTCTCTCTCTGTTTTTTTTTTTTAAATAATTTCTTACTTCTATTTTTTATGTATAAGTGTTTTGCCTAGGTGTATGCATGCCACATGTGTGTCTGCTGCCTATGGAGGTTCGAGGTGAGCATCAGATCTTCCGGAAATGGAGTTCAGACAGTGTGAGCTGCCATGTGGGTGCTGGAAATGGAACCCGAGTCGTCTGAAAGAGAAAGAACAGCCAGAGCTCTTTAACCATTCAATATCTCTCCACCCCTCGATCATACCCTTTTCCAGTCTTCCATTTTGAGAGTCTTGATAAATTGCCCAGGTTGGTCTTGAACTCACTGTGTAGCCCACAATGTACTGACATTTGTAGTAATCCACATCCATTACCCTCCCATAGAGCTGTGACTGGAGGCGAGAGCCAGAAGCCTATCCAGCTACTCAAGATAATGAACGAGAGGGAAAGAAACACTTCCAGACAGTTGTGCAAAGTCAACATGACTCATTCGTTTACTTGAGGGCTTTGATGGCCAGGGCACAGGCCAGAGAGAGGGATTTGGCAAGGGAGAAAGCAAGGCTCATTAAGGACATGGGGAAGGGGCCCGTCACCCAAGGGTCTGCTGAAAGTTGCCCCCTAGCTTAGAGTCAATGATTCCAAACCAATCAGCAAGGTTTGCTCTGAAGTTCGCTCACACAACGGCAGACTTCCTTTTAGAGGGAGCCTTTCCAAGGAGAACACATACAAATAGCCACAGACTCAGCTTACAGCCTGATGCCCTTCCATTTTCTGGGAATAAGGCTATAAACTTTTGTTTATACTAAAAACATCTTAGCTTTCTCACCACACTCTGAGACCTAGGGTTTTACCTTATCAGGTTTATGGACTGTAATCCTGCCCGGGGGCAGCTCAGAACCCCCCATATGATCTCATTAGGTTCCTTAGCAAGCCTTTGAGGTACAGTTTCAGAAGCCTCCCAAATCCTGTGTAAAGCTACTCCTGGAGACCCTTCTGAGAAGCCCACACCCACATGCAGCTGTGCAATTGCTTTCTCTGAGCACCTCCTGTTAATTCCTGTGCTGGAATCTATGCTATGGCCTCTTCTTAAACAACTCCAACTCTGCTGCCTTAGACTAGCTGGCCTGAAGTGCTTTTTTTTTTTTTGTTACACTTACTTATTTATTGAGGGGGTCAGGGTGCACAGCCCTAATGTTGGGGACACAGGGCAGCTGTTATTCTCTCCTAGCCACTATGTGCATTCTAGAAATTGAACTCAGGTCGTTAGGCTTGGCAGCAAGTCTCTACTGACTGAGCCATATAAGTGGCCCTGCTCCTGAATGCTTTCTCCTTTGGGGAAGCCACATGACTTCTCCTGAGTGTGGAGGCATCTACAAAGAACTCCTCTGGCTGCTGTAGACACAGAGTGGTGCTGTGTCTCCAGCTCCTGTCCCACTGCTGCTGACAGGGTCTCCCACGTCTTTTTGTGAGGCAGACCCACGGGTCTGATCTCAGGGACCAAAGTCAGCTTCCTTTTCGTTTGTTTGTTTGTTTGTTTGTTTCGAGACAGGGTTTCTCTGTGTAGCCCTGGCTGTCCTGGAACTCACTTTGTAGNCCTCCCCTTTCTTTCTTTCTTTCTTTCTTTCTTTCTTTCTTTCTTTCTTTCTTTCTTTCTTTCTTTCTTTCTCTCTCTCTGACACAGAGTTTCTCTGTATAGTCCTGGCTGTCCTGGAACTTACTCTGTAGAGCAAGCTGAACTTGAACTCAGAGCTCTACCTGCCTCTGCCTCCTGAGTGCTGGGGTCAAAGGAATAAGCCACCATTCTCGGCTGCCTTTCACCTTTGTAAGAGAGTGTCTCTATTTCTATTTCTTACTATATGTGTCCTGTTTGTTCTGGGACATAAGAACCTGGAAACTTCAGTGTGTGCCCTCCAGGTTCTGATTGACACACCAATATCTCCATTGAGTACATCGGCAGCTGGATTTATCACCAACTGGCAAGTTATTGTCTGCCCACGTGTCATGATGTATGAGTGTGTGTGCACACATTGTGTGTGTGCACACATGCACACACACAATGAATAAATATATGGCACTATAATTTTAAGAAGTGGAGAAGGCAATAGAGGGATGAATTAGCAGTTAAGAGCACTTCTTGCTTTTGGGGAGGACCCAAGTTTGGTACCTAACATCCACATCAGGTAGCTCTGGCTCTGGAAGATCAATACCCTCTTCTGGCCTCTGCAGGTATCCTGCATACACATTTTCTCACATGCATGTGCTTGCGCGTGTGCGGAAAGGTGATGCCTCAACAACAAAGCTGACTTGGGGGGAGATAAAAAGCCTTTAGAGAGCTCATTTGTGTTTACTATTTTTCTCTTTGTGTTTTAGAGACCAGACACTTTTTCTACATGATACAGGTTTGGATCAGGTGTGTAACTAAGTGGGTAAAGTACTCATCTAGCATGTGTGGGAAGAGGGCCTTGAGCCTAAGCTCCACAGAACAACGGAACATCAGATACTGCCAATGTTTAAAACCTGAAAACATGCTGTGAAGAATCCATTATATAAGATAGTGTTGATGTGAAATATTCTGCATAGAAAAATAGAAAGACCATACTTACCTGGGCAGTGTAGGAGAGCTGGCCCTGCCCCTCGCCAGCTGCCAGCACAGGAGAGCAGGCAGGATGACCATCTCAGCTACCATTCAGACCTAGGTCCAGGACTTTGAGCTGGCCCACCTGAACCATCTACCCCACCTATGAGCTGCTGGGGCATGGGAAGGGGCAGGTCTTACAGAACCAAAGCTATGGGATCTCCAAAAACACAGGACAACAAGAGGATATCTGAGAGAAGTCCTGGTGAGGTTCCAGTATTGATAGTGTAGCAGAAGCCAGAGGCCTCCAACCAGGCCAATGACTCATTGCAGTGTACATTTGCAAGGAAAGCTGTGTGGGCCAAAGGGCATGCTGTGTGAGCCAAAGGGCATGTTGTGTGACACACCGTGACACACTGCATCTTCTAAGGCTACGGTGAGATGCTTGCTTTTTTTTTTTTTTTTTTCCTTTTGGGTGTGAGGTTACAAGGGTGGAGGGCAGATATGGAAGGACTGGGAGATGGATGGTATTAGGGTGCATGATGTGAAATTCACAAAGAATCGATAGAAATTGTGTGTGTGTGTGTGTGTGTGTGTGTGTGTGTGTGGAAGGAATAGTGAGACCTCAGAAAAGGCAAGCTACTGTTTATAAATGCTTTTCGCAGGTGTATTTTACAGATGTCCATGGTGATATGTATCCTGGTATACACAGAATGAAGACCATTATGAAAAAAAGATCCTCTAGTGTACTCTGATATTCAACAACAACAACAAAAACCTAACTAGCTCACCTCTTCAACTGATTCAGGAGAGGAAGGAAGGCATGCAGGGATAAGAGAAAAAAATGGTAATGGGTAGGGAGAGAGTCCAAGCACGTGCAAGGATGTAGACACACACGCTTTAGAGACATGGTACGGGGAAGGGCTGGGGCTCAGAGGGAAAAACCAAAAAAAAATTTTTTTTTTAAATCTTACTTTGTTCATCAAATCAATAGCCACTGACATTCACAAGCCCAGGCCCTGCTGAGTCAGTTCTTGGGCATCTCTCTTTACAGACATGAGACACTTAGTCTCACAAAACTCATTAACTGGGCCAGCATCGCTGTCTTAGTTTATCTGTCTCTGCATTGTGAAGAAATGTCTCCGAGAAGCAACTCCAGGGAGAAGAGCCTTGCTGCTCATTACAAGGAAAGGCATGAGGCTTGGGGATCTCTCTCCACAGCCACAGGAGCTGGGGGCAAGGCTTGTCCTGTCTTAGCAGGTCTGGAAAGAGAACCAGAGGAGGGCTATAACTCTCCAAGACATACCCCTAATAGTGTTTGTCCATTGACTATGTCCCCAAAGGGTCTGTGGGGGAACCAGGGTGCCAATAGGTGAGCTGGGGACACAATTCACATTCAAACTATAGCGATCCCAGAAGTGGGATGTCAGGCTGACACCAGAATGAGTGCTCACGGACACTGCCTTCCTGCCCACCAAAAGCCAAGCTTCTGGTCAAGGTGGTGCCACTATTGCACTCAAGTCCCATTGAGCCTGATCTCCAGGCTGACCTAAGTTAACACCTCTTATAACAGGCAGCCGGTCACCAGACAGACAGGCAGGCACCTCTCCTATAGTAACGTATCCCCTGATGCCACTTCGGAAGTCTTGGTGAGGAATATGAATAATAATGTGTGGGTGTTGGCACCCAGGGAGAATCTCTGTAGCCATCTTAATCAAATGGGGAAATTAACTCTCCTTCTGGGTGTAAGTCCATCCCTGCGCTCCCCCACAGATGACCGCCGATTGCTGAGATTTACTTGGAGAGACCACATAAATGAGGGTATGTGATGATCCTCAGCCAACTGCATCATATTTTCTTAGCATAAAACAAACCAACCAACCAACCAGTTAGCCTCATTATTGGAGACCTGTAGGTATCTAATTACCAGTTATGGCTGAAGGTCACAGAACTGTGATGTGATATGTTCATTAGGGCTGTTCGGCTGCTGGTCCTTGCTCTGACGTTCCAGCGGCTTGTGAGAGAATTGGGAAGGATGTGACGGTCTCCAAGAGCATGTGCCTTCCCTAACTCTTGCCTGTTTCAATGGAGGGATATTCTATGGGTCTTCTAATTAATCAGACTTGGGTTAAATTTTACATTGTAGTGGTCTCTCTTATAAAGAAGAACCACAATCTGGAGTATTGCAAGGCTCTGGAGAGGGGGAGTGGGGTGGGGTTGGGGGACGCACTATCATATGGCCTGAATATGGTAGGTGATGGCTCATGCAAATTCTTTATATCCATTGGCCATGAAGAGGCTTAGTAAGCTTTTCTTGAATAATGATTATTTATTTGCTCACAGTTCTCCAACCTAAACTGGGCTTACCTGGGTGTTTCTTCTATTGGTCCCATGGTTCCACCACTACAGACCCTCCAACTGCCCTGCCCCCTGCTTTTATCTTTCTCACATGGTTGGCTTGCACTGGGGCTGGAAATCCAAGATGGCTTCGCTTAACATGTCAGACATCTGGCAAAGCTGTTTGGAATAGTTAGGTCTCTTCTTCTCTCTCTCTCTCTCTCTCTCTCTCTCTCTCTCTCTCTCTCTCTCTCTCTCTCTCTCTCTCTCTCTCTCTCTCTTTCTCTCTCTCTCCCCACCCCTTCCTCCCTCCCTCCTTCCCTCCCTTTCTCCCTCCCTCTACTCTCTCTCTCTTTCTTTTGATACTTGGTCAACAAGGTCAGTTGTGTAGTTGTTTACTGTGCAGCCATATGGGGTCCTCAGTCAGAAGGGACCTGACGGTTGCTATTTCTCCTAAGTGTTTTTTTGTTTTGTTTTGGTTTGGTTTGGTTTTGGTCAACCTGACAGAAGCTAAGGTCATCAGGGAAGAGGCTCTTCATTTGAGAAACTTTCTGCACCAAATTGCCTGTAGGCAAGTCTGTGGGGGCATTTTCTTGACTGCTAATTGTTCGAGGAGGGTCTAGCTCAAAGCAAGCTCACCCGTGACCAGGTTGACTGGATTGGAATAGAAAGGAAGTTGAGCAAGATGGTAAACAGTTCTCTGGTTTCTGCCTCAGACCCAGGCTTCTGCCTTGAGTTCCTGACCTGACTTCACTCGGGAAGGAGGTGCAAACTGAGGGACAGAACAGAAACCCTTCCCTCCCCGAGTTGTTTTTGGTCAGCAGTATTTTATCACAGCAACAGAAATATGGAAACATATTCAAATTATTAGTAATTTTCAAACGAGGCATTCTACATTTCTATTTTCTACCGAGGCCTCAAATTACTTTAGCAGTCTTTATAGGCAAATCTCTTTCCTGAACGTAGAGCTGTCAGACATCTTAAACACTTGCCTGGAACTGGTGCAGTGTCACCTGACTGTGTTCTATGGCCCAAGGCAGTTTACAAAGACCACCCTGACTTAAGGCAGGAACATGAAAGTGTTTACAGCCATCGCCTCTAGTTTCTTACTTTGAGAATCCTAGGAGCAGCAGATCCTAAGAGAGCTAAAGAGATCTTTGTACCAACCACTATATATATATATATATATATCCCTTCTCCAAGCTAGCTACCTCATTAACAGGAGAATTTATGGCAGATGGTGAGAAATGGCCTGGAAATTCTGTGTAACCACCTTTCACCCACATCTCAGGAAAGTGGAAAGACGTTGAAACTCAGGACCCAGGACCACCTCTTACGGTTGGAGGTCACGTTGGCCTTTGGGCGTGAGAACTGGTCCATCAGAAAAGCAGCTGCCTCTTCTAAGACGGAGGGTAAGGTGACTGTCTACACACAGCTGTGAGTAAATAGGGCCACATGGTGCAATGGGAAAGCCTCTCTTTATTTACAAGTCATTTAAGTGCCCCTAATTACGTGCAGCCCAGTGTTTGCACCTGAAGGGATATAACTGTGGCCCTAGGAGAGAAGGCTTGCCTCTTTCAAGTCACATAAGGGTGTGTCCATAAGGGTGCGTCATGTTAAAGTGGGAATCCCCACTGGTTAAAGTGGGAATTGGCGATTAAGGGGAAAAGGTCATTGATTCATGCTGTTCCTTGTGCCTGGGGACTTGGTCCCAGTTGTTGTTGGCTGGCTTACATGTATCCCCACGTGCTTACTGTTGTGATTATAAAAAGATAAAGGATTATTAAGAATATGTTTTATGGGGATGTGATGAGGATTGGGGGAAGGGGGTGTCTCAGCGAGGCCCATGCCAAGGCATCCCTTCCCTCTGAGGGACCAGCCACACGATGGTATAGTATAGAATAGTTTATTCAGGGCATGGGGAGGGGAGTTAAGAGGGAAGCAGAGGCAGAGAGAAAGGCAGAGAGAAAGGCAGAGAGAGGGAGAGAGTAGAGAAGTAGAGGCCAGTCATGGCCATGAGCACATGGAGAGAGGGTGGGAAGGGAATGGGGAGAGAGGGGGAGCAAGAAGGCAAGAGGCAAGAGAAGAGAAGCAGGAGTAAGAGAGAAAGAGGAGGGGGCAAGCAGCCCCTCTTATAGTGAGCCACGCCTACCTGGCTGTTGCCAGGTAACTGTGGGGAGGAGCTTAGACAGAATCCTAACACAACACCAGTGTATCACAGAGGGTCAGAAGGAAGCATCGCTCCACTGAAAGGCCAATTGACTCCAAGGGATAACTGAATGAAGAAGGGCCAGAAACTGCTTACTTCCACTTAACCTGATTTGGTTCCACTCTGGGAAGGAAGATGACAGATTCGGGCCCTCAGGAGGAGGGATTCCTACGTGGATACTCTACCTCTTGACCCGGTCCTCAGCGTGACTTCTTCTCTCAGCACCACGGGCTCTTTTGTTGTTTTTCCAGAAGGGTTTCTCTGTGTAGTTCCATGTCCTGGAACTCACTCTGTAGGCCAGGCTGGCCACAAACTCAGAGATGTCTCTCCCTCTGGAGTGTGGGATTAAAGGCGTCTGCTACCACCACCACCAGCTCCCCCATGTTCTTGACCAGCCCCCTTCTTCCATGCCCTCAGTCTGCCTCAGGAGGTCCTGTCTCTTTTCCTCCGTGCGCAGTACCCCCTTTCTTTCCCCTCTTGGTCTCTTCACTGTCTGCAGTCAGCACTTTCCCCAACCTTCCACAGTAGACTCAGGGTGCGGGGACTCTCTTGGGTCATGGTGGGCTCTTGTTCCCTTCTTGTGGGACAGACTTTGACCTCTGGCTGTCACCTGGATCCTGGGTGCAAGCAAGCATGCCTGGGGTGGAGGTTCTCCTCTGGGTCCTCACTAGCCCCTCCCCCACACTTCTTGCCGCTCTTTCATTCCAAGCACACATCTAGATAAATGGTCGGGATGCCACAGGAAGAAATGTTAGAATAGCATCCACTTGCCAAGATTTTTACTTTGATTGCTACATTGACTTCAATTCCCTAAGCTTCCCTAAATGCTTTTTTGACCAATTGGAGCCTGACAGAGGTAGGGGAGGGGGATAGATGGAGGGGCGTGTTTTCCTTTTCTAATTTCCAGTTACTCTTTAAGACACAGGCTGCAATGCTTTTCTGCCTTCAAAAACCTCCCCCAAACCACTAGGACCCCTGCAAACACTTGAATCGCTAATTTTTTTGTTAGATATTTTTTTCATTTACATTTCAAATGCTATCCTGAAAGTCCCCTATACCCTCCCCCCACCCCTACCCTGCTCCTGAACCCCTCCACTCCTGCTGCCTGGCCCTGGCATTCCCCTGTACTGGGGCATATGATCTTCGCAAGACTAGGACCTCTCCTCCCATTGATGGCCAACTAGGCCATCCTCTGCTACATATGCAACTAGATACATAGTTCTGGGGGCTACTGGTTAGTTCACATTGTTGATCCTCCTATAGGGTTGCAGACCCCTTTAGCTCCTGAATTGCTAAACTTTTAAACCTGCTATTGCCACGGAGCCCTCGGTTCAGTTCCTGGTGGATTAGAGCCATTGAGTTTCTTATCAATTGCTGAATTCCACGCAATCCTCTTTAGAAACCGTTTGCTTCACATGCTCAGTCTGGAGGCACGCAGGGCCCCAACTGCAAAGTCGGAGTCCAGGAGTGCCCCTGGGGAAGGCTGCAGACAAAGCCGGGCTTCGGACCAGCAGCTTTGCTTTAATTATTGCAAATCCGTCATGGCTGCCAAGCCCTCTCTAGCATTCCTATTATTAACTGGGAACCTTGCCGGTCAGTGGCTTTCTTTCCAGTGGAAGTCTGTGGGCTTTGATTGCCCAGGGGGGCGCTTCCCGCCGGGGTGGATACCGGTGGGCCGGCACAGTACTGTATTAACCTCCCGGGGAGCAGGCGGTGCACGCGGATGCTCGCAAGGGGGTCGGGTCGGGTTCCAGTTCTGTAGGCAATACATCCTCTGCGTTCTGTTGCTTACCCTTCCTTCTTCCGTCTGCCCAGAGGACCTTGTTAGCCTTCGCCAGGTTGTGAAAGCTGGCAGGGCAAGTGGGGCAGACTAAGCATTTGTTTTCTGGCAAGTCAGGCCTCTGTCCTGCCCGCACCTTTGGCCTTGATCAAGGCTAGCAGTGGCACCGGACGCATTGTGTGTGTGGGTGGCTTCTAAACTTTCTCTACGTGATGGTTTTTAGTAGAGTTACCTTACATTTTGGGTAGCTTCTGAGTTTCCAAAACTGGTTCTCATGCATTCATTATCTCATTGGATTTCCTCAGGTTGGAAGGAGGGTTCCTCTTTCATGGTGAACATTTTCCAAAGCTCAGATCCCTGAGCAAGTTGGTCAGCTTTGCAGGACTACTGAGCGGAAGAATAGGGAGCAAGGCCTTCTGCTCCTTAGTCTAAAGACTTCCATCCGTGCCCACGCAGACATTGTAAGGTCTCACGAGTAACCCGAAGTTTGTCAGGGGTAAAGGGACAATTTGTTATCTGCGACGTCATCTCTGCAGAAAAGAGCTGGCAAGAGGCAGAGGTGAGGTAGCTGGGTTTCCCTCTGCAGCTTTCAAGGTTGTAACATTTCAAAATCGCTGCCCCCTACTTTTGCTGCCAGTGTGTCCCAAGGAGAACATAGTAAAAAAAGGTGACAACCATTTAGCTCGTAGGCTAACGTCACACATGTCCTCCCCCAGGACTGGAGCGATTGTTCCAGTTAGGTTAAGAGTAGTTTTCTCTGCCGGGCGTGGTGGCGCACGCCTTTAATCCCAGCACTTCGGAGGCAGAGGCAGGNNGATTTCTGAGTTCNAGGCCAGCCTGGTCTACAAAGTGAGTTCCAGGACAGCCAGGGCTACACAGAGAAACCCTGTCTCGAAAAACAACAACAAAAAAAAGAGTACTTTTCTCTTGCACAGGACGTGAGTTCAGTTCCCAGAAACCACGTGGTGGCCCGCAGCTACGCATGACTGAAGATCTAATGTCCTCTCTTGACCTCTGCAGGTACCAGGCGCACACAGGGGTGCACATACATACAGGCAGGCAAAACACTCACTCAAATAAGTTTTTTAAAAAATAAAAAGTACTCCTCCAAGTAGGAACTGGGGTGGGGTCAGCAACGTGCCAAAGAGTGATGCTGCCAAAACCTACAATGAACAAAGCACTGAGGACCTGGGACAGGACATAGCAGCTACTTGCATGGGGTTTGCAACCAAGGACTTCTAAAGTCCTTCAGAACTAAGGACTTTATAACTATCCAATATTTTGCTTTTTAATCAGGCTCTGGAAGGCTGATTAAAAATGATTAAAGATAGGATATGGGGTAGTTCAGAGAAAACAGTAAGAAAGGAAAAAAATTTTTTTTCTTTTTCTTTTCTTCAAGGCTCTCTGTGTAGCTCTGGCTGTCTTGAAACCCACTCTGTAGACCAAACTGACCTCAAACTTAAAGAGATCCATCTGCCTCTGCCTCCCCCAGTACTGGGATTAAAGGTGTGCACCACCAATGCCTGGCAGGAAAGGGGATCTAAATTCTCTTGCAAGCATGGGGAGGCATGGGGTAGGTTGGTAGATGGGAAGCTCTTCTGGGGCCAATAGATGCTATTGCTTCTCCCCTTAGGCCCTCCTCTTTATCCCAAAGCTACACAAAATGAAGTCTGGCGGCAATCAGCCCCTTGAGCCATCATATCTGTTATTCCAGTCTCCTCAAACATTTGTTGACCAATCAGTATGATTCAGACACTTGGGGGATCCAGCGCTGTGCAAGCACTGTGGTTCTGATGTTTGCTGTGTTCTTACATCTTTCTTTTAACCTGTTTCCCTGTTGATGGCTTTTTCTCCCACTCTGGGCTCACCTCTAGTTCTCTGGTTCTGATTTCTGATGATTTGCACACTTTTCTTTTAATGGCAACTCACTGCAATAGATGAGTTTCTGATGTAGCAACCCTTCCCTATCTTTTCCAGTCCCCACTCTTCTTCAGGACAGGAACCCCTAATCTTCATTTGTCAATACTGCATGACTCCTCCTAGGGCCCGTCTTGCCAGGCCAGTGGTTATAGAGCTATATATATATATATATATATATATATATATATATATATATATATAAATCCCATGGGAATACTGGCCTCCACATGAGGTCTTCTGATTGCATTTGCTTTAAAAAAAGAATGCCCCGTTAGTGAGTCCTCTGACTTAACTGCTTCCTCCCCCCCACCCCCGCCCTTCGGCTCCCTGATGACTACTGGTTTCCTTGGGGATATCTGTATTCTGTGATGGTACTGACCCCACTTCTAGCTCAAAGAGAAGCCATTTTAGTCAGTGTGAACTCAAGGAGAACCGCACTGAGAAGTCTGGGACCTAGGGGTTTTCCTCTTTGCAGGGTTTGGTGAACTGAGGTGGTGAGGCTACAAGCTTCGTCATGCTGAGACGTTTAGGCACCACTGTTGGCAAAAACCAAGAAAAATATGAACAATGGCCCCAGGATGTGCTGTGGATTCTGAATGAAACCGAGTCTGAATCAGTTCTACTACGGAACCAGCCAATAAATTCTAATACCCACTTTTGTTGTTTGAGACAGGGTCTGACTACATGGCTCTGGTTGGCTTAGAACTCACAGAGATCCACCTGCATCTCCCTCCTAAGTGCCAGAATGAAAGGAACGCGCGACTCTGCTCAGCTTTAAAACACATTTTTTGAAAATATCTATTTGAAATTTTCTGTTCCTTAATAAAGATTACCAAGACAGATATATCTGTAGCCCAGGAGTACACATGGTATTCTGCAGTACCCGCCCCCCTGACTCCTAATACTAGGTTGTAGATATTCCTTGGTGTTGGTCACCTTTGTATTCTGGGAGGGGCTAGCCATCTTTTTTTTGGGGGGGGGGGTTCGAGACAGGGTTTCTCTGTGTAGTCCTGGCTGTCCTGGAACTCACTCTGTAGACCAGGCTGGCCTCGAACTCTGAAATCCGCCTGCCTCTGCCTCCCAAGTGCTGGGATTAAAGGCGTGCGCCACCACGCCCAGCTGGGCCTAGCCATCCTGAGCAGCAAGCCGCTTTACCTTTTTCCCAGGCAGATGACAAATATGTGTAACATTGTGATTTTAAAATATGTTTAGAATTTTTTTTTTTACGTTTAAAAAAAATGAAATTATTTGACATGGGGTGCGTGGGATGGCTCAGAGGTTAAGTACGTGCAATGCTCCCGCAGAGGACCTGGGGTTGTTTCCCTGTGCTCACACGGTAACTCCCAACCTCCTGGAAATCCAGCTGCAGGGGAACCTGATGTTCACCGTACTCATGTGAACCTGTGCTTCACACACACACACACACACACACACACACACACACACACACACACACTTGAAAGCAAATGTTAAAAACCTTTGCCATGCCCCTCTGAGGAGGTAAAGGTGAGCCGCTTTCTCCTTGATGTCAGCTGAACTTGATTTGCTTTTAGAGATGAGAATATGGAGGAGCTGGAGGCATGTGATGTCATCATAAAAGACATTCCTGTTTTCGCCTTTCAGTGCACATGTTCCTGAAGGAAATCAACTCCATAAAAATGGTCAAGTCCCCTGGGGAAAGGACCAGAGGGAGAAAAACCAAGGCCACCCACCAGGAGCAGCCTCAGCTTTCCAGAGCTATGAATGAGCCAAGAGGACGCTCAGGTGAGAGCTACTGTGGCCGAGCTCTTGAACACACCACACACAAAATCCCAAGACTGCTCAGGTCAGCCAGAGTGCCCAGCTTAGGAGCTTAGTCAGGTACATACAAGTGCTCACATTTATATCCTTAGGTGTGGTGACGTGTGTCCCCCAAAGAAGCAAGAATGAAACAAATCAGGGGATTCCGTCTGAGTTCTCCTTTGGGGCAGTGGTTCTCAATCTGTGGGTGGAGACCCCTTTGTGGGTTGACAGACCCTTTCATAGGGGGTCATGTATTAGATACCCTGCATATCAGATATTTAAAACTCATTATAGCAGCAGAATTACAGCTACAAAGTCTCGACAAAATGGTTGGGGGTCACCACAAGATGAACATGTATTAAAGGGTCACAGCATTAGAAAGATTGAGAGCGGCTATTCTAGGGCTTGCCCAGAAGGGCTTTCATGTATGGTCAGGATTCTTGTTTTCAGAAGATACCTTATTTGTGCCATGCCAAGGAATGTTTAAAGTGTCCCACTGCTAACTCCATTTGCTTAGAATACATACTCAGATCAACGGGCCAATCAAGGTGTTTGTTTATGCTTGTATAAATACATGCAGCCAGCAAGCCATATTTTTTTTCCCAACATCTTCCTTCAGAATAAGGTCATTCATGCCCATGGTATGTGTGAACATTTCAGAACTGACAACTGAGAACTCTCATCCCAACCAGAAGGATTAGACATTGCGCTCGGGCCACTCTGGAGGGCACTGCTTGACTAAGACCAGTCCTAACAGGGTCTCTGAAGCTTCGTAGCACTTTGAGTTGTCACAGTCACCAACAACAGTGGCACAGGGAAGCATTTTGGTATTTATTTATTTATTTATTTATGAGACATGGTCTCATCGTGTAATCTGGCTGACCTGGAACTCACTCTGTAGACCAGGCTGGCCTTAAACTCAGAGATCCACCTGTCTCTGTCTTCTGAGTGCTGGCACTAAAGGGGTGCACTGCCACCCCACTTGCTTGGCATTCTTCTTCTGTCTTTAGTATTAGGTAAGGTCATGAGTTGTATGAAAATATATAATTTAATTCTCAAATCATAGCTTTCTTTTTCTCTTTCACCGTAAAAAGGACCAAAAGCATATATTCTGTAGCACACAGAGGACACAATGTTCTGAGATGAAGGTCTTGTATAAAAATGACCTTATCCCGGAGAAAAAGGAGGCAGTGAGAGCAAGTGTACAGGAAACCAGCAAGATGTCCTAGCAGAGACCTGCTCCCGCTCTGGGGAATGTGCCGTCAGTGCTATGTGGCCCGGCAACTTGGACTGTCTGTCTCGTACAACTGTCCCCTGGGTAGAGGTGGGCTCACTCAGCTTAACAGAAGCAACAGTGAAGCAACAACTAGACAACACACAGTCCAGCAGCTCGGGAGAGGTGAAAAGCAGGCTGTGGAGTGATCCATCTATTCCCAGATTCCCAGCCAGCGCGAGGAGAGGCTCCTGCAAGACTTCCTCTCACAGATGTACTGGAAAATGGTTCACTCTTCTGGAGTTTATCTTTTCCTCTCACCAAAGGGATGAGCGAAACCCACTTGGAATAGGCTGCTGGAACAATGTTCCAGTCTTCTGTCCACAATTTGAGTTTATCTTAGGAATTCAAACATACGTCTGAAGAAGTCACTTTCAGGGAGGCCAGTGACCACCAGCCACTCAGCAGAAACAGCTTAGGCCTTCCTTCTACAGCACTGTGAAAAATACTTTAATAAATACAATTATCCCCTGATTTACCCACCCCACCCCAACCCCTGGCATGGCCAAGATGGTCCACAATACACTTGGGTTTCGTTCTGTGGTCATAGACCCCAAGTTTCCAGGGCATTGGCTGGGCAGGGACTGTGGAGTCAGTCTTGGGTGGCTGCTGTCGACGTACCAGCGAGTCCTTCCAGGTAGTGGGGCCCCAGTCATCACCGGCAAAGGTGGCTTTTTCAGCTGCCCTGTGACAACTGGGTTTCACATTTCCTGAAACTAGATCTGTGGAAAGAGTCCCTGAAGAGAGAGAGAGAGAGAGAGAGAGAGAGAGAGAGAGAGAGAGAGAGAGGATTGATTAGCCTTTTAAAGAGACAGTTGTTTTAAAGGGATGGTTGGGAGAAAATTATGAACCAGAAAGCTATTGGTCCTGGGGAACTTAGTAAATAAAAGAAGACCTGAGACCCATTCCTGTTGTTCACCCCCGCCCCTCCAGCCCCCTACACATTCACACACACACCAGCTACATTGGATGGACTTGGGAATTCGCTGGCACAAGGCCAACAAGAAGGGGCTTGGAGAGTTCAGGGGAAGGGTTTGGACTGAACTCAAACCACAGACTGGCTGGAGGCCGGACTCCAGCCCCAGTCCACCCTGGGCTGTCTGCTTTGTGCGTGAGCAGCCGAGCAAGCTGGATTTGTGGTGCCCCCATGATCTCGGATGCCCAGGAAGAGGCTACACTGGCCCCTCCTCACCTCTTCTGACTGTCAACTCTGAATATGGGCTTGTAGAGCTCTGGGATTTTCCGCTCAATCATGGGCCTGAGGCTGTCTCTCAGTTTGTTGTAGTTCTTCTTCAGTTCCTGCTGGTACTCCCGCTGCTCTGCGGTGATGAGCCGCCTGTTCTTCTCTACGGCCTCTCCACATCTGAGGGGGAGAGAGGAGGTTGCGGGTCCTCAGTGTTTGCACTTTAGCGACTCAGAAAAAAAAATGGTAACAGTAAGTTTGTTTCTCGTCTAAATGTTTCAGCTGGATGGGCACTGGGGATGTGATTGCATCATGGGGCTCTGGAACTCACCCACAGACTAGTCCTCTGATAGGGTCCTAGTCTGATGGGCAATTGGGACACAGCAGGAGGGAGCACCTCCGTGAAGGGAGGGAGTCCTTGAGATGACCTTGGGAGTACATCCTGCCTGCAGCCTCATCATCCCTTTTCGTTTACATCCTGGCCACTGTGAGATGAACAGCTTCCTGGAAAGCAAGCTTCCAATCATGCTGCTCTGCCTTCTTGCAGGCTGAAGTAATGGATCCAATTGATCAGAGACTGAAACCCCAGAAACTGTGAGCCAAATAAATCTGTACTCCTGGCAGGTGTTTCTGGTCACCATGATGTAAAGTTTAGAATCACAACCTCTAATATATATATAAATTGTGTGTGTGCGTGCGTGTGTGTATGTGTGTGTGTGTGTGAACATATATGATATGCATATGCCTGTGCTAGCACTCACAGATTAAAGGAGGATACATCTGTTACATCTGCCTTATCTCTTTGAGCAAGGTCTCCTGCTGAGCCTGGGGCTTATGACTTTTGCCATGGCAGTCCAGCAAACCTTAGAGATACCAATCTTTCAGTCTCCCCTTATCCTCCTTGTTGGGATTACGGGAAGGTGTGGGACCGTGCCCTGCTAGTTACAGGAGTGCTGGGATCTGAACTCAGGTCCTTATGTCTGTGCCGCAAGTGCACTTACCCACTGAGCCATCGCTACAGCCCCACTAAGAGTGTTTTCAACTCTGGTGGCTTATCAGAATCCCTAGAGAGCTTTCAAGACACAGACTGTTAGGCCCTGCTTCAGAGTCAGAGCTGTGGGGTTCTGCCTAAACCCTGGGCATTCAGCTTAGAGCCTTGAAGAAAGCTAACTTACTTACCAAATGGGTTTAGAAAAATGCTACCCAGAGAGGTGGAATACAAACTTGCTATGAGCACAAGGACTTTAATGAGAAAGTTATTTTTGCAGGATTGTAATCTGAAGCTTCTACCACACAAGGCATTAAACTAAGAGTCATCGCTGGTTATTTAAGTCCTGAGGCATCAGGAACCTATAGAAAGTTGCCCCCCTCACTTTGTTAGGGTGTATGGTCACCTACAGGAGGGCAATTCCTGCCTAAGGTGAGTTTGTGAGAGAAATGACAAGTCCAAACTTAAAGATTTAAGAAATGAGGAAAGTGCTGGGTAAGAGAAAGAAAGAGAGAAGCTGTAAGCCAGGTGTGGCATGTGCCTTTAATCCTAGCACTGGGGAGGCAGAGGCAGGCAGATCTGCACGAACTGGAGGGCAGCCAGGTCTACACAGGGAGACCCTGCTACCCAACCCCCCAAGAGAAAAGGAATTAGAGATAACAGAACAAAGTAAGAAGAAGAAAAAAAACAAAACTAGTAAGGGTGGCCAGAGAACCCCCGAATCAGAACAATTCATCAAACAGCAACAGAGGAGAGACAGAGAAATCAACAGACATGTTAAGGTAGACACCACTGGGGAACCAAAGAGAATGGCAATGATAACTGTCCAGAGTTGAAAACAGAGCTGACTGCCCCACTGAACAGATTACAGCTCATCCTACTGTGGCGGAACTGTAGGGTGTTAACACACAGACAAATCCTCAACCCCTGTGGTTCTCTGACTTTCAGGACCAAATAACTACAGGTGTTCTCATTCAGCCTCAACTCCAGAAATCCTCCATCCATCACTGTTCGTCCAGGCACAGAGAGTGTGTGTGTCCAAGGGAGTGGGGTGGGGTGAGACAGAAGGAAGGGCAGAGACGCTCACTGCACCAAGGTTATAGTTTTCTTGTTAGTCACTACAAGTGAGATGAGGAAGGCCAAAGAGCTGAGCCCATGAGAAAGCGTGTGTGTGTGTGTGTGTGTGTGTGTGTGTGTGTGTGTGCGCGCGCGCGCGCGCGCGCGCGCGCAGAAGCAGCTACACCTGGCTCAAATTTCTTCTCAGCACCCTTAACTTAGCTATCCTTAGTGTGTTACAGGAGACCCAAGGTCACAGGGGTCATCCATTGTTAACCTGATTCCTAGAAGCCTCTGTCATTTAACACTGTCTCCCCTGAAAGCATCCAGATCTGTTCCCACAGACACCATGCACACCGACCCAAACCTTCTTAAAAACCACCAATGTCACACATTACTGTCTGACTCTGAGCCAGCGTATGCACTGCTGGGGCAGTGGCCACACATTCCTGTAAAAGTGCCTGCAATATGGCTTTCTCTAATTCAAATACAAAAAGTAAAATTTAAGTCACTTAATCCTTCTAAAAATTTTTATTTTACTTAACCTTTTAAAATAATCTATTTTTAATTGTGTGTGTGCACGTGTGTGCTTGCTTATGTATACACATGACTGCAAGTGCCTGAAGAGGCCAGAGGTGTTGGATCTCTCTAGAGCAGGCTTTGCCTGCCTCTGCCTCCCAAGTGCTAGGATTAAAGGTACGTGCCACACCCGGCTTATGGCTTCTTTCTCTTTCTAACTCAGCACTTTCCTCGTTTTTTTGAATCTGTAAGTTTGGCTTGTCATTTCTCTCACAAGCTCATCGTAGGCAGGAATTGCTCCCTGTGTGGGCGGTTGTGCCCCCTAAGAAAGTGTGTGCTTAGAGTGGCAGGCAGTTGTAAGCTACCTAGTATGGATGCTGGGAGCCAAACTCAGGTTCGTTGAAAAAGAACAGTACACACATTTAACCGCAGAACCATCTTTCCAGCCCCCCTCCCCAAATCACTTAATACTTATAATTTGTTAATTGTATTTGTATGTGTGGTGTGTATGCACATGTGTATGCAGGTACACGTGTAGAAGCCAGAGGAAGACATCAGGATTTTTCTTGAGACAGGGTCTCTCAACTGACCCTGGAACTAGGCTGGTGACCAGCAAACTCCAGCCATTGCCCCACCCCTCTGCTGGGGTCACCGGTGCATGCACAGTGACATTAAGTTTTTATGTAGGTAGCAGGGATTTGAACTCAAGTCTTCACACTTGCACAACTCATGTTCTTACCCACTGAGCTATTTCCCAAGCTCCAAGTCTCCGCAGGAGTGAGAGCAATCAGATTAAGTGAGGGAAAATACAGAACCGACTGTAGTGCCTCTGATGGTCTAGTGAGTCCCGGAGAGGAGGGAGGAGACACTTGTCCATCTGCGCTTATGAACCTTTCAGGCATTTCCTCTTAGGAAAAGGCAGAGAAGGTTTTGTCCTCACTTGGCAGTCATCAGAAGGGTGCCAAAAGGCCAGGAGTGCTGACTGCTGCATGCCAGGCCACCGGGCTTTCCGGCCGAGTCTGATGAGCTACAGCTGAGTCAGAAGCCGCTGTCCTGGGGCAGGAGAAGCCACTACAAACTTGGCCTGGACCGTGTCAACAGAGCTACCCTTGCGGGAAGGCTGGCTGGGTTTCCTTTGAGCCCTGGGATATCTACCAGCCTCCTGGGAAACTGAGGAGACAGAGCCCACTGAAAGGGCCATCCTAACTGCCCACTCTGTGTCGCCTCTGCCACCTGGAAGCAAGCACCTGACACTCTTGTCCTTGTTCTCAAACAGTGGCGGCTTCCTCATCGGACTTGGAAGCAGCAAGCAGGTGGGAAAGAAGCTTCAGCCACTGCTCTGAGGGGACTTACATGTCTTTACACTCCTTTTAAACGTAGTTTGATGAGCTGCCATTTCTGGCCTGTCTGGGATGAAGAGAGGGGAGGTTAGCTATGGTTGTGTCTTGGATGGGGTAGTGGCTGGAAGCATTGTTTTATCTACGGCCTCTCTGCGCTAGAATGTCACCTCTCCACACCAGTGGTGCAGAGTGTATGCTGGATCGGGTGGCATGGACCAACGGCTGGTTCAGAATGGCTGTTTAGGCATACTCATCTTTTTGAAGGGAGGAAGACAAAAGGGATGGCCTGAAGAGTTAAGGTTTGGGGGAGCTGGGGGAGAAGTATAAATGGGAGGCATGGAAGCAGCGGCTTCTGCACAAAGGCTGGCGCTCCCAGGGCCCTAGCACAAGGATTCATCACATCAGGTACTGCGGAATCTGGATCCAGGCATGGTAGCTGACACTTGTAATTCTAGCACTCAGGATGGATTAATTGCATTTGTATGTGTGGTGTGTATGCACATGTGGGATTGCATACACACATCTGGGGGATTGCGAGGGAGAGGCCAACCTGGGACTACAAAGTGAAACCCTGCCTTAAAATTGAAACAAAACCCCAAATCAAACAAACAAAAAGCCCCAACCCAACCCAACCCAAACAAACAAAAGCCAGGTGTTGGGCCCTACTCCACGCTTACTGAACCCCAGTCTGCGTTAGATTTGATAGGTGCCGTCTGGATTCCCCAGAGCATTGCTACTAGAGAGTTTTGCTATGCTTCCTAGGCTGGGCTGGAGCTGACCCCAAACTCACAGTAAGTCTCCTGCCTCAGCTTGCTGAGAATAGCATTTTTAAGGACTTTGAATATCCGTACTGGATGGTTTTGTGAGTCAACTTGACACAAGCTGGAGCCATCACAGAGAAAGGAGCCTCCCTTGAGGAAATGCCTCCATGAGATCCAGCTGTAAGGCATTTTCTCATTTAGTGATCAAGAGGGGAGGGCCCCTCGTGGGTGGGGCCATCCCTGGGCTGGTAGTCCTGGGTTGTATAAGAAAGCAGGCTGAACAAGCCAAGGGAAGCAAGCCAGGAAGCACACCACTCCACGACCTCTGCATCAGCTCCTGCCTCCAAGTTCCTGCCCTGTGTGAGTTCCAGTCCTGACTTCCTTTGTTGATGAACAGCAATGTGGAAGTGTAAGCTGAATAAATCCTTTCCTCCCTAATTTACTTTTAGGTCATGATGTTTGTGCAGGAATAGAAACCCTGACTAAGACAGTAACTCTTAAAGGATTCTCTTAGGAAGAGAGATAACCATCTGCCCTTGTTCTCTGACTGTAGTTTCCAGAGGCCTAGAGGATGCCCAGTAGGGATGGGCTAGGGCACTTCATCTACCTGGAGTCTTGGTGAGGGTCCACTGTTGGGATTGAGTGATCCAGCAGGGGGAGTTGGTGTGAGCCCTAAAAGTGCCCTGCCCCTTCTCTCAGCAGGCCTCCTATTCTGTGATAGTCTACCCAGAGCTAATGTGGCTCCGATCCTTCTCAGCCTGGCCTGCTCTCCAGCTGGCATGGGCTTCCATGAGGCAGCAGAACTGGCATCCCTGAGTGAGTCTTACAGCCACGCCATCCTCCTGACAGTCATGGCTCCCTCTCACCATCATCTTTTTTTCTTCCACCTGAATATTCGAGACAAATAGTAGGTTACAGTTTTCCATAAAGCCCATCCCAGCTCCCAATGGGCCTGGCCATTCTGATCTGTGGATTCCTGTATCTGGAACGTTCTTAAGAGTTCTCAGTACATGCTGCACATTCCCAGGCGAGGCCAGCCTCATCTGTCCTACTGATGTCTGAGCAGTGTCGCTGCTCAGTAACGTGATGCTTCATCCTGTCACCATGGGCACAGGAATGCCCAGACCTAATACCTGGGGGGGGGGGCTAGTCAGAGGTACACAGTGGGACACTGTCTCAGAAAAGAGAGAGAGAGAGAGAGAGAGAGAGAGAGAGAGAGAGAGAGAGAGAAAACAAAGGCCAATAAAGTACTATGTAATAAAGAAAATGATGCACCTTGTAGCAGAACTGCTATCAAAAAGGAAACCACGTATACCAACATTACTAGATGCCATCTATTGTGTATACCCATCTCCAAACACCTGTGCTTCACTGCAGGGAGAAGTGTTCTCACACAGCAACATTGGGCATTTCTCCAGAAAGCTTGTGATGAGGCGCTATCTCTAGTTTCACCCGACAGCAGCCCCCTAGTGGGCTGCCACGAAATTGGGCGAACTAACTTTTAGCTTCCTTTCTCCCTGCCCACCCTGCAAGACTGTTCCTGTCCTCGGACCCTGCACCAAGGATCTGGAAGTAAAGGCAATTGGTACATACACTTCTCACATCCTTCTCTCCTAGAAGTGAAGTGTTATCATACCCCCATCTCATCGTGTTTTTCTTTCAGGGCCACTGGAGACCTGAGGTAACAACTATCTGTGTTTCAGGAACCACAAGGCTCTGCCTAAAGGGCCATTTTCTGTCTAGGCTGAAGCAGCTGCCCTTAAGACCAGTTGCCCAGAAGAAGTCAGTAGGACAGATGAGGCTGGCCTCGCCTGGGAATGTGTCATCTTTGTAAAAGCCCAGTTTTAGAACTTTTCCTAGTTTTAGGCTTCTAAAGGAAATCATTGTAAGATTTTCAAAACTACAGACTATAAATACAAACAGCTTTGACTTAAGTGTGTCCGTGACTACCAGCCCAGACAGAAGCAGGGATGGCCAAGAGCCAGAAGACCTGCTGCAACTCAGCCCTGCTGCCAACTGGCTGTGTGGCCATCAGTAAATTCATCTCCCATCCCCAAACCTCCCATGCCTTGTATGTAAGGCGAAGATGATGATGATATCTGTCTTATAACACGGCTGTGAGGCCCAGTGCCATGGCAGCCACGAAGCAGCCTACACAAGAAGTGTTTGTTTCTCAGTGGTAGTACAAGCACTGTTGCTCTACTGCCCTGGACCTTAAGGTACAGTGTGTGTGTGTGTGTGTGTGTGTGTGTGTGTTGTATGCGCATCACAAGCATCATGAGGCAGTAGCTCTGGGTGGTACCTGGGATACGTTTCTATTTGTTTTTGTAGCAGTGGGGATGGTACCCAGGGCCTCGTGTGTGTTGGGCAAACACTCCAGTACTGAGCAGTGACCCCACACTGCCACGCTCCAGTGTCCACCACCTCCCTTCTTACCTCATTATGAACTCCTTGAAGCATAACCTCAGCTTGTTGTGATGTCGGTAGAGCTTTGGGTCAGCTGGAATTTCAGCCAAGAACACTTGGGCCACCTCCAGTGGTCCCTGATGGAGAAAGCAAAACATGAGATGGGGTTGGAATGAAAATTAAATGACCTGGGAGAGAGAGAATGTGGGGAGGGCTCCTTACTTCTGAACATTTAATTTTGTAGCTTGTTTCACTAAAATAAAAAGCCTAGGGAGGTCTTGAATTTCTCAGGAAATGGATTCCTGAGGAGGACCCAGAGCTTCAGGAGACTACGGACTGGCCCTAAGGTCATCTTCTCAATCCACCGCTAACCCTAAAGCTTTCCCTTCATACCATAAGGTAATGAATGTAATGACAGCAAAGGCTACTCCTGTGAGCGGCTCCTCTAAAGCAAGGGCTACCTCTATCTATCTGAGCATATCTGCTTATCTGGTGACCCCAGTGGATGAATCATTTTATGTAAACCATGATTTGAACCAGAGAATTCACAGGCCTACGGTTCTGACAGTGAACAGCTTCTGTTGTCTGCATTGGATGGGGACTCACAAAAGCAAAAGCATCTTACTAATGTTTTTCTAACCGTGGACATATAGTGGTCTCGCTCCTGTTTGCTGCCTTTGATCCTCCTAAGTTGAACAGACTTAGAACTTCTGCAGGGGATCTTCAGATGGAGAAGGCGTTGGCTGGGAAGGACAATGGTTAGTGGGTCTTTGGGTGTGGTAGTGTGAAGAGCCAACATCAAGGGGCCCACTAGACAGAAAGTACTGACTGGGCTTGTATGTCTCTCCATCAGAGGTAGTCTTAGTTCCATGCTGAACTCGTGTGTGATGATTATAACAGGAATGAAAACACTAATCTTGTCAAAGTGGCCTGAGAACCCAGTCCTAGATCAATCATGTTGGCAAGGCAATTGCTATGTTGGGAATATCTGGTCCCTAACCAAGGAGATAGGTGGTCTGGGCCTTTTCTTATCTCCATATACACATTCTTAGAATTAGTCCAAAGCTCTGCATATAGCTCTACCTAGCCTGGACACATGTCAGCTCTCTGCAACAGGATTCTAGTCCTGGGTCATATTGCCAGATCTGGTTCCAAATTGGAGATTCTGAGACAATGGTATTCCTTAAATAAAGTCTACTCCTTTCTGGAATTTATTTTTTTCTTAAAGGAAGATTGCATGTGGACTGATTCCTCATCACCTCTTAAGAGTAGAGACCACATGAACAAAAAACCAAGCCCTGGCCAAGCTGCCATTAGTGAGCCCAGCTTACCTGATTTACAGTGGCTCCTACAGAGCCCTGCAGTACCATCTGCAGCATCTTCGCATCAGGCGGCTCCTGGTGAGTGGCCACGGCTAACTGCAGGGTCTTCTTCTTCATATCTTCAATGGCGACCTCAATCGGCGTCAAAACGAACTGAACAGAAGACAACCGCGGAGTGAGGCCATGGCCTCCCTTACAGTCCCTGGCAAGCCTGGAGCTCTGACAGGGAGGCCACCTGGATTTGAAGCAGCAGCTAAGGAATGACTGTCAGGGTACTTTGGAATAATCTGAACAGGTCACACCAAGATGGCCTTCACATTTCTTGAGTACCTACCATGTTCTGCATCTGTGCATGAGTTTCTCCTTTAAACAATTGCCTGTCCTTTTCACTTTATTGTAAAAGAGGAATTTATAAGGCTAAGTAACCCAAATTGTATTAAGTACTAAGGTAGGAATTTAATCACAATTAAGTCTATATTCAAAGCCCAACTTCTTTCTACATGGTTAGGTTGGTTTTTTTTTTTTTGTTTTTGTTTGTTGGTTTTTCCTAGCATTGAACAAGTTACTCAGATTACAAGGGGAAAGTACAGCGGCCATGACTTTCTTTCCCATCATCACAAGCTTTCACATCTTTTGTGCCCTTTCCAGCTCACTGTGATGGTGACACCTTGAGAAGAGGGTGCTAAGTTCTGGTTTGGTCCTTCCTGAATGTGATGGGTCAAATCCCGTTTTCCCCCTCCTTCCCAATTCACATTTAAAGCCCTAACCTCCAGGAGCTCAGAAGGCAACCTTATAGGTAGGTAGTCAAGTTAAACTGGGTTTATTAGCGCAGACCTAATTCACATAATTGGTGTCTTTAGGAGACGAGGAAATGAGGGCCCAGCGTGTATATAGCACAGACAAGATGAACAGACACTAGGAGAAAATGTCCTCTGACAAGGCCTGAGGCAGGCCTGGGACAGATTCTCCCTCAGTCCTCACAAGGAACCAACCTGCCAATTCCCTAAACTTGAGCTTCCCAGACTCTAGAACTGCCAAGACAATACATTTCTGTTATTTGTGCCATCCAGTCTGGGCCACCTTGTTACACAGCCAGAGCAATGGAAAGCTGGGAGTAGTTCTAGAGCATTGCATATAGCTATAAGGACACTTTCATAAACAATGTATCCCTGTATTGTGCCTAGACTATCTTAGTGTTTAAAAGTCTGAAACAGTAAGCACCACACTAGATGCCTTCCCAACACCCTTCTATCAACAGTCTCCAGGGCAGGCTCCTCTACCCTCTGTGACGACTCCTCCCTGAGGAAGCTACATCACTCAACAACAGGTCTAGATGGCTGCTCTCCAGCCAGTTCAGCCCATGCAGCTCCTGCCCCATGGAGTGGATGGTTGCAAGTCCTCTACATGCTCACTGACTTGATTAGGCCTGTTCTAGTTGTTGGTTTAATGAACAGCGGATAAACTGATGAAGTAAGGGCATGGAAAGAGAGCCGTTACTATGAAGATCAAGCTGGATGCTTGGGCGAGATGTCATGAAAGTGAGTTGCTATAAAAATTCCTGTCATATTAGGTATGCACAAGACAACTGTAAAAAAAAAAAAGGTTTGGGTTAGGCTCATCAAGATGAGCTCACATGCTCACAACCCTAAGGATTTTTAAGGCCTCATTCTGCATCACAGAGAGCGGACTGAGAACTGGGTGTGGTTTATACAAGAAAGAAAGTGCCGAGTCGGGATGAGTCAAGCCAGAATCAGAGAAGGCTGCAGTCCAGGATAAAGAGGTGGTATATAAGTTATCATGTAGGGATTTTAAGGAGAAAATGGAAGGTTGGTTTGAGAGATCTTCTTGCTAGACTCTATTAAAATGGGTTAGAGTCTTCCAAAGTACACAAGGCCTTTGTTGCCAACAGTTTTATTAAGAGGTTGGAGCCATGTGCCTCCTGCACAGCCTCAGGAAGAAGCTGGGACCAGGTTGATGTACTGGCTGCAACCGTGCTCTTCCCATACAGAGCACCAGTTCATCGGGCTTCCTGTTTGATTCCCTCGCCGGTAATTTACAATACAACGGTGTCCAAAACACCTACAGGCCATAGGTGAAGTATTGTGGTAAGCATGAGGCTCTGAATCCAGTACCTAATACTGGAGAGAAACACTGCATAAAATACAAAATTTAAATACAGGCATTCATCTCTCCCTGGAGAGATGGTTCTGGGAACTGTTCTTTCCAGCCGAACTGAAATCTGAGGGTGCTCAGATGTTTGCATATGAAATATACCCACAGATTCATGTACTGGGGGCCTGGTTTCCAACAGAAACCTTTAACATAACCAGTGGATGGATCTCTCATGAAGTGTAGAGGATGGGCCTAGCTCAGTGATTCAGGTCCACGGAAGCATAAGCCCTTGGGGCTGTACTTTCCCTTGGTCCCTTCCTGTAAGCCTTATTATCTGCTTCCTGGTTACTATGGTGTACACTGAACAGCTCTGCTATGCCTTCTTCACCACAATGGATGAGACCTTGAACACTGAGCTACAATGAATCTGCCCCTCAGTTGTTTCGACCAAGCATTTGGTCACGGCAGTGGGAAATACTTTAGGGTGTAACAGCAAATCCTTCACACCCAATGGGCTGCAGGGACTGTGCAGACAACGGCTTTACTGTATTCTCCTTGTTTGTTTGTTTGAGACAGGGTTTCTCTGTGTAGCCCTTGGCTGTCCTGGAAATCACTCTGTAGACCAGGGTGGCTTGAACTCAAGAATCTACCTGCCTCTGCCTCTCAAATGCTGGGGTCAGGGTCTGTGCCACCATGCTGGGTGACAGGTTCTCTCTATCTGCTCAGAAGATACTTCATGGATGTGAAGTTTTTATTCTTTTAAGGGGAAAAAAAATCATACAAATTCTGTATATATGTAAAATTTCCTTTCAATATGACAATTCAAGGTTGGTTGATTCTATGGATATAAAACTTAAGAATATGAAGGAACAACTATATAGACATCTTATATAAGTTTATAATTAAAATGGAAACACTGTGATTAAATATGTAAACTATGCTATATAAATAACTTTAAAGAGCTAAATATTTAACACTGTTCTGAAAGGTGTAACTCACTGAATGAGATCCCTTGGCCCCCTTGAGAGAATAGCCTTGAGACAGTATTTTAAGGATATCTTTGCACAGGCCAGACAACAGCCCTACCGCTGAGCTACACCTCCAGCCCTGGTTTATTCAGACAAGATCTCACTAAATAGTTTGGGTTGCCTTAGACTTGCTATGCCACCCAGGATGCTCTCAAACTCAAGATGCTCCTGCCTCAGCCTCTGGAGTACTGGGATCATGAGCATGGACTCCCAGGGCTGCCACATGTTTGTTGGGTCTTACTATGTAGACCTGGTTGGCTTGGAACTTGTATGTAGATAAGGCTGGTCTTGAATTCACAGCCATCCACCTGCCCCTGAATCTTTTATTTATTTATTTTTTATTTTTTCAGGTTTCCCTTCAGTCTCATGAGGTAGAGCTGGCATGTGGGTCTGGGGGATCATCCAGGCCCCCTCTTCCCAGAGGTGGACACTTCCCGAGGGTGGGGCACATTACCTCCTCTTTCTGGCTGACTCGGATCCTGGTCTTGATGTAGGGGAAGGCGTGCATGGTGGTGAGCACGGTGTTCCTGCGGTGTTGCTCATGAAGCTCGCCCCGGGGCTTCCCCTCCAGGGTGAAGGGGGTGGTGTACATGAACCTCCGAAGGTTGAAATTCTTCTCGAAGTAGGTCACCCGGTCTTTCATCTCATACTCATCAAAGTAAGGCTCCACAAAAGTGATCTGGATGTAGGCCTGGGGGAAGGAAGAGGTGAGGAGACGGGAAGAGGTGAGCCAGTCGGCCAAAGAGATGCACAGTGCCTTGGAAAGGCACGCTGGGACAGAACCCGACACTCCCTTCCAGTTTGGAAAACCACCAATGCCTAACACTGCAGGTGGGAGTTCAGAATCTGTCCTTTCTCCTCTCCACCCTAGGCAAAGAAAGGCCCCTGAGGCTGTGGAAGGGAACAGCCAGGTCCAGCTGCGGCCCCTCTAGCACAGCGAAGCCATCCAACTGCTGTCTGAAGGACTGCTGTCCTTTACTCAGTTGCCCTAATGAGGGCCCGCTCTCTAGGTCTTGCTTAGACTGAGGAAATGTATAATTGCAAGTGTTTGCTAGGACAGAGTGGCTGGAATGTTTGAATGAGTACCAGGAATGCAGGGCGCATGGCTGCTTTATAAGCCAAGGCTCCTCATACAGCCAAATGCCGCCCCCACACGAGCCCCACTGCCACACGTGTACACAGTACTTGTGTGGGGCTTTCCTTAGCTTGGTGTGCTTATTGCTGTCTTGAAGCAGAGCAGCTGCCATCATCCGCATGAAGGAAGCAGGTAGGCTGCTGGGGGGCGCTTTCCATGCCGACGCCCACCCTTCCTCTGCCAGTCCCCTCTTCTCCCTGAAGATTACACTGCAAATACTTGCTGAGGGGAGGAGTTGCTTGGGTGTAGTAGCTGCCCATAAATCACACAGAGGGTTTCATGGTGGTGCAGGGGATTTTGAGTACCCATGCTCTGTCAATAACACCAATAAACTCATCGATTCACAGAGTTAGACTAGAAGAGAACCCTTTCTCTGATCTGTTGCTGCCCTCGTGATATGAGGTGAACAGAACCAGACTCCTCAGGAGAGTCACATAACACCAAGAGGAATGGAGGTAATAATCAGCCTCACGGGGCCATGCTTGAGAGCACCATTCTCAACCTGAGGGGCATGACCCTGTTGGGGGTGTGGAGCGACCCTTTCACATCATGATTCATAACAGAAGCAAGATTACAGGTGTGAAGTCGTTTTATGGTTGGGGTCATCACAATGTGAATTGTATTAAAGGGTCACAGTATTAGGATGGTTGAAAACCACTGAGAAAGAGCAACCCTGTTCATAATAAATGACTAGAAAATGCCCAAGTGTCCCTCTCTAGATGGGCTGTCCCTCCAGTGGGGACACTAAGCAAAGTGTGGCACATCAACACAATGAATACTACTTAGCATGGAAAGGAAGGAGCGATTTCAACTCTGTGAGTCATGGATGGGGTGGGCTGAGTAGAAGAAGCCAGCTTCAAAGGGCTACATGTGCCACATACACAACCTCCAGAAAGGCAAGTCTACACAGATCAGGGACTACAGCTCAGCTTGGTGGCCACTAAAGGCTGCATGAGATTAGGGAGTGGTGGCAAAGGAGACTAGAGAAACCTTTCAAAGGAAGAGGGTGGTTTTATACCTTGACTGTCAAGTACTGGTTATGTGTATGTATCAAAACNCCCCACACACACACACACAACAGTATAGCTCGTAGGGCTGGCGCTGGAGCTTAGTTGGTAGCACGCTTGCATAGCATGTATGACCCTGAATTCAGAGACAGAGACACACAGAGAGGCACACAGAGAGAGAGAGAGAGAGAGAGAGAGAGAGAGAGAGAGAGAGAGAGAGAGAGAGAGAGGAAGGAGGTGGGGTGCTTGTTAACAATGAAGAGTTCTTTAAAAACACAAGGAAAAGAATGGAAATGAGCAATGGTTCAGGGTGGGTCACCCACCCAGAGAGGAGGAAGGGCGGCTCACTGACCTCACAGTGTAAATCATGCTTTAGGATACTGAAATCTGGGTGTGATTCTGGGTTAGGATTCTCATTCCAAACTCACAGCTTAGCCTGGGAATTCTAAAAGAGGGGAAAGGGCCTGATGCTGGGAAGGTTTCTTGGGCTGTTCCGACCACTGGGCACACAGCCAGCCTTATCTTCCAAGGACTCCAAACATTTCTGTCCAATACTAATCATGACGGCTCTCCGGCCTCAGCTGGGGAATGTTTCTCAAGTGCGTGTCCGGACAAATGTAGAAAAACTTGTATGTGGCCAATCCCTCTCTATCAGGATCATCTTTCTGCAATTCTGGAAGACAGAACTCCGGGACCCACATGGAGAGGGCGCATAGATCAGCCTTCCTCCTGACCTTGCACTCTGGGAATCCATTATGTTACAACTGCAGTTGGAACTGCGGTACTACTGTTTTTAGTCCTTGAGGTTATCCTGCAGAATTATCTAACCCAAGGGTGTGGTAAGAACTCTTAAATGTGTAGCCGGCTAGAAGCATGGGTGGTGTGAGAAGTGTAGAGGCCCCAGCTGAGGCTCATGTTTGAAACAAGGGCAGTCTTGAACTTGTGAAGTCATATGCTACGATGTGAGCTGTCAGCATCAGAATTGTACAGCATATCATTTCAGCCTGGGATGAACCCTCGGTATGGAACAAAGAACAACAAAACCCGCAGCCCTCCTCTTCCTCTAATGCCACAGCAATCCTGCATGTGGCTAGAAGGAATGCCTGCAGCTTAAAGAATGGGGCCACGAAGTATGGCCAGCCAGAAGCTGCTGCACATACACACACACACACACACACATGCACAGGCCCACACATTCGCATTCATACACTATTTGTATTTGCCACAAGTGTGCATGCATTTCTGGAGGCCAGAGAGGGAGTTGATGTCATGCAGCTGGAGTTACAGACTGACCTGGGTGCAGGGAACCAAACTTGGGTCCTTTGGAAGAGCAGTAAGTGCTCTTAACTGCTGAACGATCTCTCCAGGCTCGGAAGTTGGAATTTAAAAACATGCTTTAAGTAGAAAGTTTATAAACATTTTATAGAAATGCACTAATGAGCTGTAGTAATGAAGAAGACCGTGGGTGGAATCAGATCCTATGTTGGGGTGGCCGCTCCGTCATTAGCATCATCTTGGAAAGTGGTCCACCCTTTCCGAGCCTCAACTTTCTTATCTTATAAAACACAAACAACCAAACCTAATCCTCAGGGCTGTAGGGGGATGACGAGACATGATTTATGTAAACACAGAGCTGGTGTGTAGCCAGGCTGAACTAACAGCAAGAACCTGTCTCAAAAAAAAAAAATCTAAATGGGAGGGGTGGGTAAAATAAAAACCCTCCCTCAGCTCCCCAGTACCCAGATATAAGCCACTGCACATCTGTACCCCAGTGCTGGGGTGTGGGGGAGTAGGGACGGTAGATCTGCTGTTTACTGCCCAAACAGGGAGACCCGGGTAGAAAAAATCACATGGTTCATGATAGAGAAAGCCATCCAGCACGCACACGTGGGCATGTATGGAAGAGTGAGCCTGCACACACACATGCATACACTCCACTCATATGTGTGTGTGCACCCCTACCCCCCAAAAACAACCCAAAACGTGGTCGCATTTGAAGGACTGGGGGAGTGCAGACCCAGAATGCCATTTTTTACTGTCACAGTCAAGTCTGATGACCATGTTTAGTATATATATTTTTTCCATACCTTGTTAGGATCCAACTTGGTTTTATCCACAGGAGTAGAGTCTTTTATCACTTCCACAAACTCTGCACCAAAACACTGGCCATAAAATCCCTAGGGAAGAGAGGCCCGGGGTATATAAAGTTCATTTTGAAAGCTTGCAATTCTTTGGAACGAGCACAAGGCAGGATTTGTTGATTATTGATGGTCCCTCTGAGCTAAGAAGCAAGCCTAAGCACTTCCTAAACCAGAAATAAAAGTCTAAGAAGTTCAGCACACTCAAAACCTAGGCATCCTACAGTACAGATGCTGCTCTCAAATCCAGCCAACGTCATCAGATTTCTGAGGCAGCTCCATGGGGAGGGCAGGATTTACAGTTTTGTATTTTGTACCCTGAAAATTTGGAGGGGCCAGACTTCCCATAACGTGACAAGCCAGTGTGCAGGAGACAAGAAACAGACTTCTCATCTTTTTTTTTTTTTTTTTTTTTTTTTTTTTTTTTCTGAGACAGGGTTTCTCTGTGTAGCCCTGGCTGTCCTGGAACTCACTTTGTAGACCAGACTGGCCTGGAACTAAGAAATCCACCTGCCTCTGCCTCCCGAGTGCTGGGATCAAAGGCATGCGTCACCACACCCGGCTCATACTTCTAATCTTAAGCAGAGGACACAACATGAGGGAGTTAAGAACCTGGACCAATGGCTACTTTTCCTTGTTGTGAAGTGAATGACTCTGGGCAAGAGACCCAGCCTGACTAGGCCACAGCTTCTCAGAGTTGAGTCTTCTTGCCTTATTTGACAGGACTGAACAGTACAAGAAACAATTGGGCAACACGAGTTTTTAAGCTTTCCAGTCACAAGAGGGGACACAGTCAAGGGGTGGCATGGAAGCGTTAAGTAGGAGGAGTCAGTGGTTAGGTGTCAGGTCTTCACAGGACCCTGGCCTCTCAGCCCGAGAGCGCTCTTAAGTTTGTTCCTCTCAACTTCTGCTTCTGTTCTCTCGGCTTTTCTCTATGCTATTTCTTTTTGCTCTGTCTTTTCAGAACGTAACTACTGTTTTCTCTTTCACAGTGTAGCTGCCAGGCTGCCGCTGGGAGCTGGCCATAGTTACTTTCCAGTTGCTCTGTATCTGAGTGGAGTGAGTCTGTGGTTTTGTCAGATGGCTTCCAATCAAGATGACAACCTTCACGTTGAAAAGCAATATGCCCGATGCCTGTGGGTACACATTGGCCATGTAATATATGGAAGGGGATATAAGGAAGGGTGGATGCTGACTGAATTTTATACAGTCTTGAAAAGTCACTATTCAAGATTTAAAGTTTAAACTCTGTAAAACGCACACAGGATTCAAGAGAAAAATGTCCCAATAATATGCTATTCCCAATCTTGCCTACTTTCCCATACTACAAATGCAAGGTAGGAAATTTAGAGGTCAGCAATGAACATATTTTAAAAATGACATATTGTCCTACTTGGGGGGAATGTCCAAGGTCGCACACAGTCTCACTTTCTCACCTCTAGTCTATGAGAGATCTCTGGGAGCTTTGTAATTGCCGGTTCCTTGTACACGAATTCCTGCTCATCCAAATCCCCAAATCTGGATCCGTAGAAACCAACTCGGAAGTAAGTTCCAAACATCCTCTTATGGTCCTGTCAAGGAGTAAAGAGAAGCTAGCTTCCTTTAGCTGTGGTTACTGGTGACCCACCGGGCTAAAAGGACTGGTTATTGGGCAGCAAACAATTTATTCTCACAGCTGGCATTATGAAGATTCCCCTCTGTTAAGCAGATTTAATATTTACATAATAAACCCTAGAAACGATGACAAAAGAAATCCAATGAGAGACTCCTGGGGCCTTCATTTAACTCAATTTTTAAAATCCTCACATTTCCTAGTTGTAAAGCAGGCCAATCTGCCACACTGTACTGCCGGCCCTTCCTTGTCTGATGGAGAGACATTGCAGCAATGATGAGTGCCAGGGAGATAGACGGTGGTGCAGCGTCAGGGCAGGGTCGCCTGACACCAGCTAACAGAACCTATGGACCAGGCTCGTCCCCAGCTACCTTGTTGATGATGTTGTCGAAGGCCTTCTGCAGCTTGTCGTGGGTAGAGGTCAGCTTCCGGAAATCTCTATGTGCTTCCAGGATGGGGATGACCAGCTTGTAGACCTCATTAACTGTCTCGTACAAGCCTCCCTGGGAAAGACGAGATTATTTAATGCACTGGAAGTTTAAGACAAGGGACCAGAGTTAATTATGCAAATAACACGAAGGAGAGCACCATAGTGCTTTAGGGAACCCAGGCCTGTCTGGGCATCTTCGTAAAGCCATAGCTTGCAGGTCAAACCAGGCACATTGCTATCTTTATAGTGACAAGTAAGGAAGGAACATGGCACTGCCATCTAGGGAGTCTTTTCACAAACTGAAAACAGGGGAGGAGATGGCCCAGGCAGTGAGGGGCTTGGAGACGCGTGCTTGTGGCTTTTGAATTTATCAGAGGTTCTCCTCTAGCCAGATGCAGGGCCTCGGGGAGCTAATAAGGGTCTTACCAGTTGGCTTTCTAGAATTTTAGGAAAATAAGGATATATGTGTATGTGTGTGTGAGTGGATAGGAGAAAAGTAAGTATAATGATATGTATATGGGAAAATGTAATAAGAAAGCTAGTTTTGTGACTAAAAGTTAAGTTAAACATTCTTTTCTGGAAAAGTTTTCTAGGAAAATCAAGATAGGAGAAAAAAGGCAGTAAACACAAACGTCCAAATGTAGACAGTCTGGGGAGGGAGTCTGGAGGTGAAGAGGAGAGAATGGGAAATGATATAGGGAGGAAAACAGATCGGTCAGGTAAATAAAGTGCTACACTTACGTGGGTTCACTATGGGGGCAGAGGGCAATGGCTAAAAGAGCGGTTTGCTGCCTTGACCTGAGCTGCAGCTCTGTGCCTTTTCTCTCACTGGGAGACGCAGATGGGGCTAAGGGGTGGCTCTGTGGCTTCTGCGGTTCCATCTCTCTGAGCTGCCCTGCTGTGTATGGGTCTTGAAGACCAGCTGAGTGTCAGATGTGGAAGACATCACAGATCCTCAGGGGATCCTCCCCTATTTTTTCATGTGAGTGGGAAAATGAGGGATTGAGAATATGCCTCATCTCTGACTGTGTAACCTAGGCAACCTGTTTCACTCTCCATGGCTTAGTTTCTACCCCTATTAAATAGAAAGAACACAGTGAAACTGCTCCTGGCCAATGAGTACACCGTGGAAATACGAGTATGCCCACGGTAAAAGGCTTTCTCTCCTCCCTTGGAGAGCTGATGCAATTGTGGACATGGACGTCTCCGCCGGACCAGTCTGGAAGCATCCAGCCAGGCCCAGCCCTGTCCTGCATGTGCCTGCGGGTGTGAATGAGCCCTGTAGACACTGACCGTGCTGAAGAGCTCCGCAGCCTGCTCCAGGAGGCCCACCAGGCCACTTTCAGTGAAGTACCGACCAGAGCATACACCGTCCTCATCAGGTGACAAGGTGTCATCAGAGACTGCGGACTCCTCAAGCACATTGGAAGAAATATTCTGTAAGAGAACCCACTGTGAGCCCAGGGCACAGAGAGTCTGACAAACAAGGGAATCAGAAAACCCAGACGGACGAAGAGGCTAAGCGCTACAACCTTCACCAGACCATGATCACTACGGGTCTGTGGTCCCAACCTGTGAGCTTCCGGTGGCCATTCCTTTTGATAGGTCACCCAGAGCAAACGTCATCAAACTCCACAATTTTTAACCCTAAGGCAACGTTCTACAAAAGACGCTTTCCTTAACGTAGCAACAGTTTAGCTGAAACAACCTTACTGTTAGTGAGATGACCCTAAGGGACAAATCGGGAATATTTTGGATTTTAAGGGCAAGGCCAGTGAGCAGAAAATGGGTTCCTGTTTTGCTGAAACATGTTGCTCCTGCAGTCTTGACCTTGAGCTACATAAGTGTAATGTTACATAGGAAAGTAGTGGACGGGAATGTCTTTATGGATGCTGTGATATAGTTCAGAAGCCACACTCCCCTTTTGTTTCTGTGTTTTTTCCTTTATATAAACTACAGGCAAGAGAGCCTCTTAACAGGGAATGTAGTATCTCGGGCAGGGTTGGCTCAGATGGGAAACCCAGGGCACAAGCCTTCAGGCAGCACTCATGTTCAGGGTCCTGGGACTGCTGACTTGGGACCCGCTTGCCTCTGACGGTGAGTTTCTCTTTACGCTTTGTGCTGCACATACCCTGCTTGCCTCATCCGAGCTCTGATCCTGGCAGGGACATCAATACCTCTGATAGGCCAAGAACCATTCTTGGCTTACAGCTATGGAAGAAGTGAGTATGGTATAGGGAAGAAACGGGAAACCTCCACCGAAGAGCACACAGGCCCCGCCTTCCTAATGCTATATGCGTAGCAGGCATAGCTCAACAACGGTGACACTCTGTCCCCTGAGGTTGGGGTATACTTCAAAACTCTCAGCATAGTGCTCCAGCCAGTCACTGGCAATTGCTCTGAAGCATTCTGTGAAATAAAGGCTGTCCACCTTCTGACTTGGCGAACAAGGTCACAGGAAACAACCTTATGAAGCAGTCGTCATAGATTGTCACCGTTACACTGGAATACAGTTTTATCAACACAGAGTTTTTCAAAGTCCCTTGTGATCTTCAAAACGTGATTTATTATGATGAACTGATGGCAGAGCAGTCAAGATTCGGCTGAAGGGATCTAATCGCTTAGGATACCAGAACTATTGGAACTGTGTGAGATTTTTCTACTCGTAGAGGAATAGGTATGAGCTGGGTAGCTCAGTAGCTGTAAATCATGGGGGGAAGATTATGGGCAGACATTCCTGGCTTCAGAGTGAGGGTGTAAAAGTAACAACCATAGCTGTGTTTGTGAGATCAGCATTGCTTGCACTCCAGGGATAGAATTCCGATGAGCTCAGTGGCCTGGACCTCACTGCCTTCCAAGTTATTTCTCCTGTTATTCTTCCAAGTTAGTTATCTCTGCTTTGCAAGTCTTTCCCAAAGGCTCAATCTTATTACAGCAAGATTCAAAACTAAAGCAGGACGTTTAAGTAGCAGTAGAGGCAGACATGGTGGCACAAGTCTAAAATCCCAGCACTTGTGAGGCAGAGGCAGATGGATCTGTCTGAGTTCAAGACCAGTGAGATCCTGTCAAAGAAAGAGAGAGGGTGAGAGAGGGAAGAAGGAGGAAGGAGAGAGAGAGAGAGAGAGAGAGAGAGAGAGAGAGAGAGAGAGAGAGCCGTCAGCAGAGGGTACCTGTTGCTAATACTGTCTGAATTCCTTTATTCTTCTGTGACATAAAGTATCTTAATTTTCTTTAAGAAAAACACTGGTAATGTTCAGTGTGACCTGTGACTATGGGATAGATAATCAGATCATCTTACCACTTTGACCATTATGATTGATTCAGGGATAAACACAGGACCTGGTCAGAACCAATAAGATGCCCTGAGACTTTCTTTGCAGTTCTAGAAAGGAGGAGTTCCTTCTTTTCTCCTAGTCTTGAATCTTAATCTAGCATCCTTAGTGTGGAGACTGCCTGTGAAGAGTGATGCCCACACCCCAGAAGGTGGAAGCACTACCTAGGCTGGATGAGCGTGGGTCTCTAGGTCTAGATTGACAAGTACTTATGAGGGCTAGTTTCCCCATACAGGCTGATGGATTTCACGTCTCCTCAGGTTAATGTGGGCTTGGTATCACTCCCTTTCCAGCATCCATTTCCAAACTGACTTCGTAGGATTCTTGGGAGACTATAAGAATTCTCCCATAGATATCAGCACGGCTTGAAGTCTGTTCTGTATTCAAGGACATCTGGCTCGTCACGGTCTGCACATTAAGAAGCCCTTACACATCACAGTTCTTTCCACCTTCCTTCTCACAATCTCCATCCTTCCCCTGACCCCAGTCTGGGGCACACGATCATGCTCACAGCATCTTGTGTCCTTTCTATTTATCATTAGTTGCAAGAATATAAAGTTCGTGTGGACAGGATGAATGTTCAATGAATGTGAAAGAAGGAATGGATAGCCAGGCATGGTGACATTTGATCTGAGAACCTGAACCTGAACAGGGCAGGCAGATCTCTATGAGTTTAAGGCTGTGCTGCTCAACCTAAGGAGTACCGGGCTAGCCAGGGCTGTATCACAAGACCCTGTTTCAAAGAACAACAGCACTATAAAACAAAACAAAACAAAACAAAACAAAACAAAACAAACAAAAGCCAAAAGAGACAAAAAAAAGAAGAAGGAATGGATAAAAATATATAAAAAGAAATATCTGGGATGGTGAGATGGCTCAGTGGGTAAGAGCACCCGACTGCTCTTCCAAAGGTCCTGAGTTCAAATCCCAACAACCACATGGTGGCTCATAACCATCTGTAACAAGACCTGACCTCCTCTTCTGGAGTGTCTGAAGACAGCTATGTGTGTAATTACATATAATAAATAAATAAAGTTTAAAAAAAAAAAAGAAAAGAAATATCTGTATACTCCACGTAAGGATAACATAGACTTCCTCAGGCTTTCTGGAATTTTATCTCACCTTGACACCTGTCAGAATAAGAAAGCCAACCAAATTCTAAGTAAAATAAGGATAAAGTGAGACTTATTAAACATAATAGTAAAAATGAAATTTGGATAATGTTTAAGCATCAAGTAGTAAATAATAAAGTACAGCATTTTGGAAAAGGCTTAAGAGATCTCCAAGTAATAGCTCAGTAGATGAGCTGAGAAAAGGGTGACAGTTCAATGTAAAGGAACAAGTGTGTCACAGAGGAGCAGGAGGGCAGCGCTATAGCAGTACAGTGACAGGCAAGTGGACAAAACAAACATTTCTTTAAACTTATTCACTTGACTAAAATCAGATGGAATACTTTTATGCTTCCGAACAAGAATTTAACTGGGCTTTATAAAAGACATTTCTGAATTGAAACTAAAATTTATCTGTTGAGAACGAAATCAAAGCGTAAGTATTTTTGTTACTGTAAGAGAGGCGGCAGCAATGACTGGAGATAAGACTCAGCTCACAGATGAACACGCCTTGAGAAACCAGAAGCTCTGGGCTGCACCAGCAATAGTTTCAGTGTCTTTTTCTCTAAGCCTGGGAAAGCTACTTAGAATCGTCTTTTCTTTCTCCTTTACAAAGCATCACAAAACTGTGTTGAAGAACAATAATGAGAAGAAAGCCTTTCGTACATCCATGCACGGAAGTTCAAAGGAGAGCAACGTAAACTCTTGTCTCCAGCTTCCCAGCTCTGGCTGGGGACGGTCCATGACTATCCTGTCAGCTGCAGGGATGATCATCTCTACAGCCTAGATCTCTATAAGAAAAACTACTCATAACACTTGTTGCTTGGGGCTTTTCTGCCCTCTAAGTAGCGCATTAAACCACAGAGTGACAACAGTCCGAGGAGATACTGGGCAGCCCTGTTGGAGGGTTTAGGTCTGACACAATTGGCCCTTGTTGGCTGTGGGTAAATTTCAGGTTATTCTCAGAAAGCATCCATGGAGCCATGTCTTTCCCATCTCAGGTAAATTGTATTCTTTCTTAGCTTTGGACAAGAGTTGGGTCCCACAAAGTCAGGGAACAGAACTGAGGGACTGGTCTGTGAGGGAATCATTATACTGGTGTCCCCTCCTTGCCAGTTTATAAGCCAAATACAAATGTTCCAGAAAGAGTTGAAATAATCTTTAAAAAAAAAGCCGTCTTGTTTCTTACATCAGTGAAACAGAAGTAACACTACCTTCCTTATCTACTTGCTTCACAGGCTTGTGGGGATGGCCAAATGTCTAAAATGTCTGAGAATATCTCCCAAAGCTCCTGTTACCTCTAAGTACCATTACTGTAATGAATATGTTTTAAAAGATGGCGAGGCCATTACACAAGGCAGTGATAACGCTTTGACACAGGGGGTTTCAACGGTGGCGACATAGACAACCAGGACCTGATATTTTAAACGGTGGAAACATCCTTGGTCTCTCCTCTGTACCACCCAGGATCACCTGTGGTGACTGAGGACACACTCCCTCAGGTGGAAGCACCCACCCCCTGGTTGGATGCTAACGTGAGTGGCAGCTGCCTGTCCCACCTGAAAGCTGACGCTGCCCACGGGCAGGTAGCTGTGATCCTCCAGCATGCTCAGGTACTCGGCCACCAGGGCAGCTGCATGCACCAGGCACATGGCGGCCTCCGTGAAGCACTTCTTCTTAGTGTGTTTCTCTGCCATGTTCTGGAGCCAGGTCAGCCGCAGGTCAGGAGATGCCTGGTAGCTCTTGGCAATTCTGAAGGCAGATTGGGAGTTTCAGGGACAACCTTTTGACGGCACGGCTCTTAGGGGGTGGGGGTGGGGGTGCTTATCCCCCCTTAATATCTTGGTTTACAATTTCAAAACAGAGACAAGGTAAACATTTCATCCAACTCTACGTGACAATGGTGTGCTGGATGCCGAGAAAGAATAATTAGCACAAATCTTATGAGGAAAAAAGTCTGATAACATGATGTCCATTTTCATGGATCTCAAGTAATCTCCTGCCTTTTATCTCAAAGTTATAATGTACTATTTCTCTTACAGATCTGAGTATTTTTAACTGTGTAAGTAATCTCCCCAAACAACTGAACGTGAAGAGAAAGGGTTTAAAGGACAGTGACTTCTAAAGTAAAGTTGTCTCTGTTTATGATTACAACTGCAGCACAGCATGTGGGAAATAATTCATATAATAGCCAATGTTTTTTCTCTCTCTCTTTATTTGAAATAAGCATTGCACTTAGTTAAGGTGATCCTTTTGGAAATTTAGGAATAAACTGACTCCAGTTTTCCATTAGTGCTCATATATTTTTGGATGTTACCCCAAACTGTCCTACCTATCTTAGTTATGATAATGACATCAGAGAAGGCTCTAACTGGGGCTTGAGAGATGGCTCAGTGGTCAGGGTCACTGACTGTTCTCCTGGAGGACCTGGGTTGGTTCCCAGCACCCCCATGCTGGCTCCTAACCATCTACCACTCTAGCCCCAGGGGATTTGATGCCGTCTTCTGGCCTCCAGGGGAACATGGTACACAGACATATATGCCGACAAAACATTCATATAAATAAAATAAAAAATTAACAAAAAGAAAAAAAGATGAAGTGCCACCTAGACAAATATCCAGACTCACAAATATCAGAAATGTCTTTTCTCTTTCCTTTCTTTTCTTTTTCAAGACAGGGTTTCTCTGTGTAGCCCTGGCTGTCCTGGAACTCACTCTGTAGACCAGGCTGGCCTTGAACTCAGCTGCCTCTTCCTCTTGAGTGCTGGGATTGAAGGTGTGCACCACCACGCCCAACATCAATGCCCTTTCTGTCTTCCTGGGGGCATTTACCTGTACATGAGATCCATAAGCATCTCGGGGTCTTCCTGGAATTCCCTCATCTTCACTGTGTCATACAGAATGCTGTTTAGATTGCAGAGAAGTTCCTCCACCTGCAGAAAAAAGTGCAGACAGTGACGTGCAAGGCAAGGCTTTGCTCAAAGAGTGGCAGGGATCCAAGGCAGAGAAAATTCAAGAATCACCCGGGGCATTTTCATCTGTGCAATCTAAGGCCCACAGGTGAGCCAGGGCCCTGGGATCCATGAGGTCCCCTTATACTATCCCCTCCCCAACACCTTGGCTTTACAGCCTGAATGGGCTTTCATTATTTGTAAACTGCATAGGTGTAAACTTCTGTGGAGTATCAGGGTGTGAGAGTCTACTACAGAGTAGGCTAGGACCTGGAGCTAAAGGTAGCAGGCTGCACTTGTCACAAGGGCATCTGTCACATGGGTACTGCAGGTTTCTTTAGGATGACTCTTGTTTGCAAGCTCTTCTTAATTAGGATCTTTCTTGTCTGCCTTACACACAAATCATTACCATTCATGCTCCTTACGCCCTCTCCCTCTCCCCTGAATTCAACTCTAGGAATTTCATTCCTCTCTACTCCCACATTCCACAGCACTATTTCTTCATGTATCACCCCCACTATCTGTCTATCCATCTCTCTCTGTGTGTGTATGTCTATCTATCTATCTATCTATCTATCTATCTATCTATCTATCTATCTATCTAACTTTATGGAGTGGTGGAGATCAATCTCAGGGTTTTGTGTATTCTAGGTTCCGCCACTGAATTACACCTAACCCCTGTCCTCTGTACTCCCTTTCTTAAATCTCGTACAGTATTTGTTACACACTCAGGTATCACCTTTCTTATTTTGAGCCTTCTTGTTTGGGACTATGCTCTCCTAATAGACTCTTGTCATCTTGCAGTTGAGGACAGTGGTGTGTGCATTGCATGTCTTAAGCACTGAGAACATTCAATGATAGGACAAGTTAGAAATCTCTGCAAATCACATGTATACATTTTATATAATTTTATATGCAAAATGTTATATGCAAAATCATAAATGTATTTGCTTATAAATGGTTAATCTCAAACTCATACATAAGACAAAGTTATGTTCATGGGTCTACCTGCATGGGAAAAAGAGTTGTCTGCATGGCCGTGTCCTCTTCTGAATAGGCCAAAATTGTCCTTAAGGACCTTCTCAGGTGCTCTTCATTGAAGTCTGGAGCTTTGCCTACCAAGGATGCCAGTGCCATGGTCACTTGCATCTTTACTCTTGCAAAGTTCTGCATCAGAAGAGATGGAGCAAATGAGAGTCAGCGGGTGCCTAGTAGGAGGCTGCAGGCCAGACACAAACAGCTCCCAGTATCCCTTTCATTCCCGTCTTAAGCATTTCCTTTTCTCTCAATAAACTGTGAGCTACACTTTGCACAAGATACACACTGCTGTCGAAATGGGTTGGATGGATCGTATGCTCCCATAAATCTGTCAGGCTCCCTTTAAACTTTCATTATGTTTGGGCTGCTGCCACACTGCAGGGCTGACAGATTTGTTCTAAAGTTGGTCACAGGAAATATGCTTTGTGCTAAGAGTCTCTTGGAACCTTCTGAGGCAGCATTTTTGCTTGTTTGTTTTGACTCTGACTGTCTTGGAACTTACTCTGTACACCAGGCTGGCCTTGAACTCACAGAGATTCACAAAGGCAGCACTCTTGAGGTTTTGGATTTGAAACAAGCAGTAGCTTTCCATGTCTTCTTTTCTCCCAGGACTGTGGAAAACCACAACTCAAGGGCCCATGAGCATGGCCTACAGACTTTTAAATAGTTCTCCCTAACATCTCATGAGAGCCAGGGCCTGGTCTATAGAGCTCAGGAGTAAAGTAAACATTTAGCATTGTGGGGTCTTCAGTCAGTTCCCAGAATTAACACAAAATAGACAAAAATAAGACAAAGCAAATCAAAACCCTACGGAGTCTCCATTTCTTCTCTGAGCCCATTTATCTGTCCCCCGTTTCATCTGTAAATTCTCTTCTGAGATTAGAGATCTTCTTTTACAGAATTTAGAATACATTCTGTAAAACGTATTCTCTCTTTCCCCAACCCCCATCTTTGGTTTTCAAGACAGGGTTTCTCTGTGTAGCACTGGCTGTCCTGGAACTTACTCTGTAGACCAGGCTGGCTTCAAACTCAGTGATCCACTTGCCTCTGCCTCCTGAGTGCTAAAATTTACAGGTATGCACCACCATGTTGGGCTATAAAACATTATTTTAAAAAGATGTCTCACTAACATGACAGCAAATAAAGTTCTGAGCATGGATCCTGAAGTATGCATAGATTTGCTATGAAACTGAATTTACAAAATGTCCATTCAGGTCCAGGCCAGGCATGATGGCGCACGCCTTTAAATGCAGATGAGGCAGAGGCAGAGGCGGCAGAGGCAGAGGCAGAGGCAGGCGGATCTCTGTGTGTTTTAGGCCAGCCTGGTCTATAGAGTGAGTTCCAAGACAGCCAGAGCTACACAGATGCTTTCAGGTCCAGATGACAACAGTCATTTACCATTCTCATCCACAAATGTCCCGGCACCATCCAGAACTGGTACGGATTCAGACTTTTGGACAGGAACTTTGACGGCTGGGCAGCCCCACACCCTCCAGCCCTTCCTCTCAAATGCTGGTGCTCATTGGCAGACTCCCTGGGGTCTTCCACACAGGGCATAAGTAAAAGCTACACTGCAAAGCTCCCCCCCACCCCCTCTGCTTGGCATTCCTGTTCTCTCCTTTTTCTGGGCCGCCCAGCCTGTCTGTGCTTACACTGGTAGCTCCGAAGCTGAACCGCATGAGGAGGTAGAGGGTGGCGCAGGCTTGGCTCCGTGTGACGTTCATGCTGCTGCTGCAGTGATGTAGCACCCGCTGACACAGGTCAGCACACTGTTCCATCTCCTCCTCGAACAGCAGGTCTCCAAACTGGAAGAGACACAGGTGGCCATTAGGCAACCCTGGGCACCTTCACAAGCTCTCCTCCGGCTGGCTGTTGGGACCTGCAAATGTCTGTCTGGACAAGCCAAGAGCCTGAAGGGTTAACGCCATGCTCCATAAACAGAATGAGCCACAGGTGTCAGACGTAGTAGAGGTAAGCGGTGACGTCCACCTGTGAGTCACACAGCTGAGGTAAGGTCTATGTCCTTAACTTCATTGTTAGCCAGGTTGAAGTCACTGCTGAGGGTGTCACAGCTTTAAAGGACTTACTTGTGTCTTATGGGTTCCTTAGAAATTATTGGTGACTAAGAAAGAGAAAATTATTATAACAGAATTCCACTTCGTAAATTTACAAGATCCTACATAGTAGGCACCCACCCACTAAGATTTCCCACAAAGGAGGAAAATAACCATAGTTCTCAGGCGACTGCCAGCATCTTATTGTGGTCATTCTGTCACATTAAGTAATGGGAACCAGGCCTAGTATTGAATCTCACTGTATAAGGTATTAATGAAAGGGAGAGGAACTGTAGTTGCTCAGTTGACTTCAGTGAGTGGTCATTTGAACTTTCTATAGTTAGGCCCACACTGCAAGGGTGAAGCCACAGTTTGGGCTCCCCCACAGAGGGTTCCTGAGAATCAGTGTGTCTCCTTTCATAGGGAAAAAGCTCTTACTCCATGCCCTGCATGATGTCTGATCTACTGACAGAGCGATGTGAAGCCAGACAAGAACCGAACTCTTAATTAAGAGTAAGAAAACAAGCATCCCATGTTTACCTTGGCGATGAGGGCTCGGAGGGTTGCGAAACAGTGAGTCAGGTAGGTGGTGCTCTGATCACAGCTCAGAGAATTCACCAGGACCCGGAGGACACCTCCCAGCAGGCTGTCTTTACAGTCCAGGGCGGAGCTTGCCTGGGGGTGGGGTGGGGTAGAAGAATAGCAACACTGAGTAAGGCTGGAGGCAGGAGAGGCTTGTCTTAGAGGACTGATGTGCCTTCTCAGCAGAAGGTGGCAAGGACTCTGTGATCTGCCATCTACACCATTCATTAACCACCATGAGAGCATAAGGGCTCTTTCCCCAGGACCCTCTTTTCAAAACTAACTGACTCGAGACTTGTGCCCAATTTAGGATGTTAAACCAAGTTTTAAGGTTCATCTCCCTCTTGCCTGGGTCATGGCTTTTGGAATGTTCTTTCTTTGTAGGCCTGATTTCATGTCAGGGTTTCAAAAACAACTTCGAGTTTCAGGTACAAGAGGCTTCTTGGTGGCAGCTATGACCTCTAAAATGGCCCCAGAAGGACTAATGAGAATAATAGTAAAAAGTATTTTCTCTAGTTTAGCTTTCTTAGGAAACTGCAAATCATTTTGGGGCTTGGTATCAGGTATATTGCTCTCAGAAATAGCTTGTACAAAAACACTATTAATGTGATGCTAAATATTTAGGGTACTGAAGTTAAGACACTTTCAAAAGATACTTGAGTCATCATTGGATGCTCAAGCCCCTCATATTAAAGGGGGTAACATTTGCATATGTAACCCACAATTCTCTCATGTACTTTAAATTATCCCTAGCTTACTTTCAGTACCTAATACAACATTGAAACATCGTGTCAGCTGTTGACATTCTGTATTGTTTACGGAACAATGATAGGAAACTAAAAAGTATGCATATGACCAGTGCAGATGCATTTTTATTCCAAAGTACTTTCCATCAGTGGTTGTTGGTTAAGCCTAAGGATGTGGAACTAATCCAACAGAGATCTGACTTGTACCTCCCTACAGTAGGGATACCAAATTCATGGGACACATGATTGTCCTTCAGCCATCTGAGTCCAAAACAGACACCATTTTGTCACACTTCACACTGTTTTTTACCCAGTGCAATCATAAAGTTAGAGTAGAAATAAAGACCCATTAAGAGAAAACTTCTGGCTAAGAGAATACAATCTCTGGCTTGTATTAGGCCTAACATTCCAGCTGTGATAGTAAATCACTTGACCAAGGGACCACCCATAGGGTACCAGGTTCACCTTAAGCCATGCTTAGGAGATGGGTAGAATAATTCATCCTTTAATGGGATGGTGTACTTTTTCTCCCCAGAATCCCCACTCCCTAGTACCATGGCTTATTGAATCAATGCTACAAACTGTACATCTGTCTGCTTTTAAAAACTATTCAAAAAAAAAAAAGTAACTTCTCCTTTTTATCATTTTTCTCTTTTCTCGTCATACTTTCCCCAACACTTTGGGGTTTGCCAGTGTTCTGGGCCCCCTTCCCTGCCATGTGACTACTTATCTGTCATGTGTCCGACCTCCATGCCAGCTTAAATGGAATGGCTTTCCTTCCTTTTCTCCTCCAAGCAGCTGCTGTGACTTATAGCTTGTCAGCTTTGGGATTTTTCTTTAAGACGCTAATAAAATGGCCTTTCAGTTTTTCCTTGAGTCCATCCTTAAGTTCTTTTATTAAGGAGACTAAAAACCCCAAGAGGGGACCCCAATTTCCCCCATGGTATCAGCAACTCCTATCCTAGTCAGTGTATTATCCAGCTGGAACTGACCTCCCAGGAGAAATCTCGCTAGTTCTTGAGGTGCTTGGCTAAAAGGCTCTGTCTCCTTTATAAATGTAGCATGTCCTTGGCCAGAGTAACTTTAAGGGTCAGCTCCTCAAACATCTAACTCTTTCCAAGGGAGTAGCAGTCAGAAAAGCCAGAGGATGCCTGGCACGTCTGGAATCTGCAAGGTAGGCACTGCTGCAAATTCCAAACGTTCCCACTTCAGTTTTTAAAAAAAAAAATGTTTTGGAATCATGCTCATGTCTTTCTCCATTTTGAACTCCGTTTCTGCTCCCAAGAGACACACCCCCGAGCTGGCCCGATGGGGAGTGTGTCGTCCTCACCTGGATGATGTTTTCCTGCATATCCAGGATGATCAAATTAGCTTCGGTAGCCAGGTTGCCACTGATCAAGGCTTCTTGATCTAACTCTGCCTTTGTTCTAAGAGACAAAAAGCACGTCACCAATTAAAGCACAATGTGGCTTGGCCCGGTGCCGGAGATGACAACCAACAGGTCCTGAAGGATTCTTTACAACAGTCCACCATCAAGTCACACAAAGCGGCCGCCTCAACATATCCAAGCACTGCAGGTGTTTCCCGAGATTCGTGTCTGGTTGGGAAGATGGTCTAGTGAAGTCCCCAGGCCACCCATAGCCCCATGCTTATTAATAATGATGGCAATTATAAAAAAAAATGACAAAATGGGTCGAGAAGTTAATTATTGGTTACTACTAACAATTAGGTGAGCCTATCAGATGGCTGCTTAAAGCCTCAGGGCCTCGCATGAGCACTCTCTAGATCTGAATGGGTGGTTGTGGGATGCGGGGGGGGGGGGNGGGGGAGAGCCACAGCAGGGTAGAGAGACAGGATGTGACTTGAGGGAGAATCAGCTCTTTACTACTCAAATTCGTCCTGAGAAGGAGGGAAGGTGGCTTCCCTAAGAGTGAGAATGCCGCCTGCCTTCCTTCTCCAGTGGGAAGCAAGGCTCACATCCCATGGGGCGGGGCACCAAACATTCTGCTGGAGGTTACTGGACTGGATGCTACCTGGCAGGAAACAGAAGTTACTAAGAGATTTAATTTTAAAGAGCTGGTGCCCTCTGTGTACTGGCCCATCCATCCCCCATAAAACAAGTGAAGCTGGAAAGGGAGGACGTGCTTTCCTTTCCCACAGTTTTGCCTTCATCGGTTCAGTTACCCATAGTTAGCGAGAGTCCGAAATCATTTGGGGAGAAGTTGAAGAACAGATTCCAGAATAAGCAAGGTGTTGTCCCTACACTGCATTGGCTCTGAGTGGCAAGCTGCCATAGTTCATCCTATCAGGTGATGGATTATCGCTTTGCCCAGCATACCCATGCTGTAATGCCACATACATGTTATTTACTGAGTTGCCGTCTTAGTTACCAGATTGATTGACACATTTCATAGAAATGTAGACAAGGCTTTGGAACCATTCACGGCTTTGGGTATCTGGAGTGCATTGCCTGTAGATGGAAGGGTATTACTATAATTTATTTTTAAATTAAATATAAATTTTAATTTAGTTTTAAGGAGAGGTATCAAAAACCTGAGTTTCCCAATATGTCCCAGTGGCTAAGATGTTACTACAGATGCTGGGGTATTGCTCTATCAGTTCAAATGTCTTAGGCCAGGATTATCCACATAGCTCTTCTCCCTTTCCTTATCCAGGAACAGTTGTGTATACAACACTGGGTGCTCAGAAAGGTTTTTTTTTTTTTAACTGATTTCACACTTAGGATAGATTCTTCAGTCCTAATTGTTTGACAACCCTTCCCCTCATTCTCCAAATGACAATCTATATATAAGAAAATATATGTTTCTTTTTTGTAATTAATTTACTGGTATGTTTAAATTTACAGCAATAGGGCCAGACATGGGCAGGTGGATCTCTATGTGTTTGAGGCCAGCCTGGTTTACATAGTAAGTTCTGGAGCCAGCCAAGACTACCTAATGAAATCCTGTCTCAAAACAACAGCCAACTCCCTCACCAAACAAACAAACACACAAAAAACAAGCAAACAAACAAACAAAAAACCAAAAAAAAAACCAACCCCCCAAAACCAAAAAAAAAAACCCAATCAACTAATCACACTTTGACCAGTACTCTCCAGTAGCAATGTACTAGGGACCATGTGTATTATTTTACATATTATGATACACACACACACACACACACACACACACACACACACAAAGAAAAAGATAAATTGAGGGCATTACTTTTCCTTTTCTTTCCTTTTTCTTTGAAAGGTTTCACTGTGGCTATCCTGGAACTCCAGGCTTACCATGTAGACCAGGCTGGCCTCAAACTCACAGAGATCTCCCTACCTCTGCCTCCTGGGTACCAGAATGAAGGGCATGGGCCAGCACTCCAAGCCAGCATTAATTTTTTACCACATTTTATTTAGCCCAATACACCCCAAATACTGTTAATAAGTAACAAATATAAAAATAAATGCTGAAATGTGCAATCTTGCATGCAGTTTTATTTATTCTACATTGAAAATAGGAAACGGCCACACCCCAGGCTTCGGAATCGCATGTGGTTAGGGGCTCCTGTAATGGACAGAACAGAGAGTCCTAACCTGCTGTTGGAATTGTGATAAAATGCATGTAACATAGAACTTACCACCTTCGTCACTTTAATTGTATAGCTCAGTAGCATTAAGTAATTCACACCGTCATGCACTATTGTCATCACTCCTGGGAGGTCTACCAGTGTGGCTCAGACTTGCCTGCACAGTCTAATCACCCTAAAGTTTGACTAACCTAGAACTTCTGAACAAACTGGCAGAGGGTAGGTACCTTTGGGCACTTTGACGCTGGGTGTGGTGGGTACACCATCAATCTCAGGACTCAGGAGGCAGAGGCAGGTGGACCTTGTGAGATCGAATGCTGCCTTGTCTACATAGAGAGGCCCTGGGTGGGTGGGGGTGGGAGGTGGAGCAACACAGACACGGACTTTGGAAGTTCCCACGGGGGATTTGAATGTGTAGTCCAGGTTAAGAACTACTGCTCTAAAAGAAACAAGAGTCAGACTAATTAAAATTAAAATAAACATAAGAGAAAATGACAGAAGCTGTCATCTAAAAATTATAACATTTCCAAGTAGCTCTAACTTGCGCGGTTTTAATTGCCACCCGGCTGCAGGACTGAGGGGTCATCAGTCATTCTGATGATGAGCAGCCCACCAGAGTCGGAGCTGCTGAGAACTGGCAGGACCTGCACGGTCACAGTGAAGACTGCTGATGTCAGCAAATGGGAAAGGCTTCCCAGGGCAATTCACAGAGCCCAGCCAAACACGCCTTGCCACACTGCCTCAGTCTTGTGCAGCAAATGGCCTGGTTAGCACCTAAGCGGTGCTGGGCCTCCTGCACCCAGCTTTTTGTGTTACACACTGTCTTCACCGGCTGTCTCCCATACTGAGTGAGAGCATCAGGCAAGGAGAGAGAAAAAGAGAGCAGGGCCAAGTGCCTAGCTGTGTAACTTCAAATCCGTATTTCCTCCCTGAAACCGGGTGCAAAAATGTACTGACAGAGTCAAAGTTCTTCAACACCAGCTAGGAAGATCAGAGCGAGCCAGTCTTCTAAGCAAAGGGGCATTATTAGTAAGACCAACAACTGGGGCTCCCGTGTGACACCCAAGTGACCAATGTGATTCTCCATGTATCTTTCGACCGGCCAGCTATGGACGTCTCCTCTCCAAGCCACAGAGGAGCACATCCTTGCTTAGTGGCAAAGCCATCACCATGTAATTGGCATCGGATACACCCGCTGGCACAGGGAGCGTCCTTCATTGTTAAGAAGCTATGGGCTACCAGATTATTTGGCATACTTTTCAAAAATAATTATTAAACTGTTTCTAGAAAAACAGGTGATATTTTAGAGAAATTCTGAGCCCCTCCCCAAGAGTCCTATAGATTGACTAGGATGTGTTATTCTACAGTAATGGTGAAGACATTAACATTTATTTACTATAACACTGTTATCTTCTCATCCCTCCCTTGATGACCACTTCATACACAATGAAGCTGTACTATCTATGTTTTGTTGTATATGTGGGGTCTTGAACCATTCAGTGTTTTGCTCAGTGAATCTGGGATTCATAAGGGCACCTATGGCTTAGAGGCAGAGAAGACATACATTATTTATCCCCACACATTTTGCTTTAGTGCTCATATGTCTAAATTGTTATATATGGCGCTCTCTCTCTCTCTCTCTCTCTCTCTCTCTCTCTCTCTCTCTCTCTCTCTCCCTCCCTCCCCCCTTTGATATACCATCTACATATACACATCTGCTGGCTGGTTTCTGTCAACTTGACACAAACCTAGGCATATCTGGGAGGAGGGAATCTCAAAATTGAGGCACTGCCTCTATCATCTTGCCTATAGGCAAGTCTGTGGAGGAGGCATGCTCTTGATTGACAGTTGATGTGGGAGGGCCCAGCTCACCATGGGGCTGCCACCCCACCCCTGGGCAGGCAGTCTGAGTTATATAAGAAAATAGGCTAGCAAGTCATGAAGAGCAAACCCATAAGCAGTGGTTTTTCATGTTCCCTGCTTTAGTTTCTGCCTCCAGGTTCCTGCCCTGATTTTCTTCTGTGATAGATTTTAAGTTATAGGATAAAAGAAACCCTGTCCCCCTCAAGTTGCTTTTGGTCATAGTGTTTTTATTAGAGCAGCTGAAAGAAAATTAAGATAACACACACACACACACACACACACACACACACACACAGTATATGTTGTAATCCAAGCAAGATTAGTTTTCACTTTTTTTTTTGCATTTTTTTCTGATTATAATAGATAAATGCAAATCCAATGTAGGAAACCCAAGAAGTATGAAAAAGAAAATATCAATCACTTACATTTTTAAAACCCAAAGATCATTATTAATGTTTTGGTAAATTTCTTTGTGGCCTTTTACAAATGCAGCTACTGTATGTAATTAGAGATTAAAGAGCATACTCTAAAACCAAGCATTTGTCCTGATCACTTAATGACCCCATAACACTCTAACAACCTGGTATTTTGTTATGTACTTCCAAATCAAATCAAATATATTCCAAAATCAAATATATTTTGATTTTTTTGAACAATAAAATGTAAAGCTGCTATAAATATCTCTGAATATCCATCTTCACATCCATTTTCATTATGGAAATACAGATGTGGAGTTGCAAGGCTGACACCAGGACCTGCTTTCTCTATTCTCTGCTCCTCACCAATTGCTTTCATCAACCGGGTTTTGGAAAGCAGGTTTCTTTAAATTCTAGATACATTGTTAAGAGCTGAAGTCAAGGCTTCTTATATCTCTGGGCATCCCTGGCAGCCGGAGCTGTACTTACACAGACAGTATGTTTCCTTCTCGTTCTACCCTCTGAAGGAAGGATACAGTTGTCCCAGTAACACAAGTAGCCTGGGAACAAGAGCTAAGACTGTGAGTGAACACAGTGCAGAGGGGGCGGCGGGGTGACTTACTTGTCCAACTTCTCATTAGCCTGCCGCCACTGTGTCTGCTCTTTCCTCCATCTCAGATTTTCATTTATGCCTGGAAACCGGTCAGTCCCTGGGAGTTAAGAAACACACGACAGGAATTTGATTAGCACGAAACCCTCTAAGATAACCAAAAGTCCAGTGCTCAGCTTAGCTGAGAAGCATCAGCACGGTCTCCTGTTCATCAGTTTGTGCTGCTCTGAGGAGACAGAGCCGCCGTGCCTGTGTCTGTGGTGAGCTGCCCTGGATGAATAGGAGGCAGCTCTGGAAGATGGTCTGCCTTCCACAGTTCTCCTGAGCAGGGGTTCCCACAAGGCCCCCTGACTTGCTAGAAGGAAGGTCAGTGTGTCAGGTGAAAGTCCTCCAGAGTCCATGTCCTCCTGTCACTGTTTTACTGGGCATATTAATCATATTTATCATATTAAAGCAATGAGTGCAGGTGTTTGGGTCATGGGAACCCTAGGACGATGCTACTCTGACATGCTTTTTGGGAGATTGCTCTATGCAGTAGCATCTTGAATGATTCAGGGATATGATCATGGGCTGCAGAGCCCTCCAGTTTGTTGATCATGTCCCCTAGAAGGGTTTGAAACAAGGAAGACAGCGCTTCTTCCCTAATCCATGAACCGCTTTCTTAGATGTGGCCTTTATTTGCTGTTAAATCTTAATTAAAACACAGCATTTGGGGATACTTTCAGGGTGACTCTTTCCCTCAGAAGTGGGGAACAAACACTCTACAAGACAAACACAGGGTCCCAGAACTTGCTGTCTCAGGGAGTGACATCCAAGAGTGAAGAGCTGTGTAGCAGATGGGAGGACTACCGCACACCTGGAATGCGACGGCGCATCATCTCCCCACGGGCCCCTTCCCCGCGGAGCAGGGCCTCTTCCAGCTTGGCCTTGACATCTCTTGACTTCTGCAGGACCTGGTTACTGACTTTGTCAGAACTCTGCTTTCCCTGGAAGGACAGAGGTAGAAACACATTTGGTTTCGTGGGATCTCTGCGGAGGGAGAGATTTGTCAAAAGAGAACAGGGCCATGGTGCAGACCCCCACTTTTCTGGGGGCTCCTATGTATAAAGCTTTATTGGCAGGAGTGGGCCTACTGCAATAGGCAGATATTCTTTCCACAGGGAACAGTCACATCTGTAGATGCAAACAGGCTGTGGGTTGTAATACAGTGTAGGAAGGATGAACTATGCTGCTGTTGCCCAAAGGGAAGAGAGTAAGAAGACAGGATTGAAACAGCTAAGACAACCCCCCCCCCCACTTGCCTTGTATTCAAAACAGGAGACACAGATGAACAGCAGGTCTAGAATCCTGTTGAGCTGCATGGAAGGCAGGTCAGCGATCCACTTCCTAATGAGGCTCTGATCAGCATTTTTCATAATCCATAGGAAGCAAACCATGAGGTGGCGGGTGGTGTCTGCGTTCAGCATGTTGTACTGCTTATAGGGCTGGAAGGGGGCAAAATGGGGGGGGGGAGGGAGGGAAGAAGTCAGGCCACAGGAAAACTTACAAGTGTAAGATGAGAACCCCTCAGAACACTGTGCCTACTTCCAGCACATGGCTGGGTATCTGCTTCCAGTACCCCTGTCTTCCCCAGGCTAGAGAATGTGTGCTCGGAGCAGGGCTGCACAGGAGAGGCACACTGGGGCAGAGTGGGGTTAAGCTATGAACCGCTGAACTGAGCACAGTCTGGTGCCCTGCCCTGGATCTTGATGTTGCTCTTAAATATCAGTGATGCAGAGGGGCTTTCTTGTTGCTAAGATCTCCAAGGACTTCTTCTTCAAGATGGCCAGTGGAGGACTGGACTTAGGGACGAGAACTAGCCTGACCAGGTACCATAAAATAATCCAACAGTTCATAGTTCAGTTTCACATCAAGAGCACGAACTGGTTAGCACATGGGTCAAGTCTTTGCAAAGCCATCTGCAACGGGACCTACACTAAGATCCACTGGTGTGGGGGTGAGTCCCCAGGCCATGTGCTGTAATAGCCTTGGTGAGTGTTCACTACAGAGTGCTACTAAGCACACTTGCTACAACTCATAACACCAGGACAGATAACAATGTGTAGCTGACCCCTTGCTTCATGTGGTGCACCTAATATCGGGTGGACTGTGCAAATAACATTGCAATGAGGAATTCGTGAACTGTGTGAAGAAAATCTTAGTCTTGGATGGAAGTGACAGAGGGCAAACTTGCTTTCATTTAAGCTACTCTGAGTATGACCCTGTACTGGGTAGTTTTGTGTCAACTTGACACAGCTGGAGTTATCACAGAGAAAGGAGCTTTAGTTGAGAAAATGCCTACATGAGATCCAGCTGTAAGGTATTTTCTCAATTAATGACCAAGGGGGAAGGGCCCCTTGTGGGTGGGACCATCTCTGGGATGGTAGTCTTGGATTCTATAAGAGAGCAGGCTGAGCAAGCCAGGGGAAGCAAGCCAGTAAAGAACATCCCTCCATGGCCTCTGCATCAGCTCCTGATTTCTGACCTGCTTGAGTTCCAGTCCTGTATCCTTGGGTGATCTACAGCAGTATGGAAATGTAAGCCGAATAAACGCTTTCCTCCCCAACTGCTTCTTGGTCATGATGTTGTGCAGGAATAGAAACCCTGACTAAGACAGACCCTAAAGGGGACAGTCTTCCGCTAGAACTTCATAGAGAACACGTTCTAATAGGTGAACTCCGGCTTCTCTACTCCTTACAGGCAATTAATATAAAAGGCACACACTGCCCTGAGCAGGTAACTTTGGTAAGGTGGATCATTCAAAGGTAGAACGTGATCTAAGGCACTGTTTAGTGAGTAAAATCAGTGTTGCCAAGTCTCAGGTGTCCTGTTTCCCTGCTCTCCAACCCTCCTGGGCAAGGGTGAAAGGGGCAGAGACTGCGAAGTGCTAGAAGGAAGACATAAAAAGTCAGCTCGTAAAGAAATTGTGTCAAGACCCTGCCTTCTCAGAAGTAAACCAAGCAAGTTTGCTGCAGATTCAGACATTACGTTGAAACGCAAAACAAAATTGAGTGCCTAGGAGTTGCAAACCCTGGGTCGGGTCGCCTTAGGCTCATCCCTAGGATCACAAAATCAAGCCCCTCAAGCCAATGAAGACCAAAACAAGACAACACTGAGCTAGAAGATGAACTGCTGCTCGGACAAGAGACAAAGTGCATCGGCAAACAGGCGATTCCCACCTGCGTGCAGCAGAGGTACACCCACACTCCACAAAGATCATCCCCTCTGTCAGGGGACAAATCTCCTTCGACTCCCTGGGGACCTAGCAAGGCTGACTTTTGTTCTGGAAGCTTCTGGGGCCTTAGTCATTTATTGGCGGCAAACAGTAATCCTAATAAACACACGGAGTAAGCCCCATCTACATCCAATGCAAGGATGGACACCTTGGTTTGCTCTTCTCTACAATCATTCCAGACTCCCCAGATTCAGCTTGACACCCTGGGACTAGCTAACCCTGTCATGTGCATCTCTTGCTGTTCCTGTAGCTTTCTGATCAGAGGGCTTCACTGATTCCTGTATTGTAGTGTTGAGGTAGAAAGCATGTCTGTTCTAAGCTGGGTTCTATCAGAAGTCAGGAGGAGGTGACATCAACAAGAGATACACTCAAGAAATGTCCACACATACCAAGGAAGACAGCATTGCTCCGCTGGTCTTCAAATTAAACTGATTCCCTGCTATGGCCAGGGCCACATTCTGGTTGATTCCATTGGCCACATCTTGTTCTTCATAAGAGCCACTGGCACGACTCCTTCCACTGCGAGCATCTGCCATTAAACATTCCCACGGGTGACGTCAAGCCAAAGACCACATTTCCCCGTCTTAACTCCCACAAGCGACAGACACATCTTACTGAAGTAAGCACGTAATTCAAAACGAGATATATATCTATATGAATTATTCATATATGGAAAAAGCAGGCAGGCTTAAAACAAACAAAATGTTGAGCATAAACTTTGGCTATGAACTATTTTTTCAGATGGTAAAAAAAATAAAAGCTTTTAAAGTTTTGTAATACTTTTTCTGGGTTATGATACTCTATTTTACTCTATTTTAAATAATGAGTCAATGAAATATAACTACAGAATAAGTACCCTGTAGAAATAATGTTATTATAATAAATCCTGTACTAAGTTACTAAGCTTCAAAAAACTAAGCAAATGCTAACTTATTATTATCATATACATACCTGTTTTTACTGAAAAGCCAAACTTGTCAAAGGTCACTTATGGTAATCTATGGGGCTGAAGTTGGAATTTTAGATATATCTTTAACATCTTTTTTATTTTTTATTTTATCTTTATTTTATTTATCTTTTTTATTTTTAAAAATAATTTCCATGTTTTGTTACATGTATGTCTGTATACCACTTTTATTCTTGATGCCCTAAGAGGCTAGAATGGGGCATTGGATCCCCTGGAACTAGAGTTACAGGCAGCTATAAGCTGCCACAAGGGTGCTGGGAGTTGATCCTGGGTCCTCTGGAAGAGCAGCCAGTCTCTTAAACATGGAACCATCTCTCCAATCTCTCCAGCCCCATGAGATGTATCTTTAAAAAGAAAAATAAGCTTTTTTAAATTTTATTTTATGTGTACGTGTTAGTGCCTGCATATATCTGCATGTATGTATGTGTACCTTGTGCATTTGGTGAGGTCAGGAGAGGGCATCAGATCCTCTGGAACTGGAGTTACAGGCAGTTGTGAGGTACAGGGAACCAAACCCAGATCCTTTGGAAGAGCATCAAGTATGCTTAAGTTCTGCGTCATTGACTAGACCTTGAGAAGTCTTTTTAGATATTTATTCTTATTCTATGTGTATGAGTGTTTGCCCTGCATGTGTGCATGCTCACTGTAGAGGACAAAAGAGTGTCAGATCCTGTGGAACTGGAGTTACAGACAGTTGTAGGCTACCTTGTGGGTGCCAGGAACAGAGTCTGGGTCCTCTGCAAGAGAAGCAAGTGCTCTTAACCTCTGAGCTTTCTCCTTGCTGATTTATAGGAGGGGTTTTTGTTGCTGTCAGTTTTTAAGGAGAGAAATAACTACTTCCATAGGCGTGCTTGCTTTTCATGCTATGATGTGCATGAATTAGATGGTCTAGGTGATTGGTCTCTTTTGTGTATCTGTTTGTATATGAAGGGTGTGAGACTATGTGTGTGCATTTGGAGGGAAGGAGAGGACCTTGGGTTTTGTTCCTCCGGCATCGCCACCTTTGTCTTTCCTGGCTGGCTGACTGGATTGTGTCCAGGGATCTTCCCATCTCACCCTCCCAGTGCTAGGAACACACGTGCATAGCCAAGTCAGAGGTTTTTTATGTGAGCTCTGAGAATCGAATGCTGATTCCTGTGGATGGTAAGCTCTTTACTAAGATATCTCCTGAACCCCAGTCTCATTATTGTGTGAACTAAATCATTGCTATTGTCATGATTTTACAAATGGTTTAGTCAAGCATGCCACTGTTCTAGGAGGAAGTGGCATGGTTCTCTAAGACTCGCTGGTTCATGGTTCAGATGGTTCACTAAGACTCATTGGTTCATGGTTCAGATGGCTCTCTAACTCATTGGTTCATGGCTCAGATGGCTCTCTAATGCACTGGTTCATGGCTCAGATGGCTCTCTAACTCATTGGTTCATGGTTCAGATGGTTCACTAAGACTCATTGGTTCATGGTTCAGATGGCTCTCTAACTCATTGGTTCATGGTTCAGATGGCTCTCTAACTCACTGGTTCATGGTTCAGATGGCTCTCTAACTCACTGGTTCATGGTTCAGATGGTTCTCTAACTCACTGGTGACGGTCTTGTAAGGATGGCTGGACTCAGGCATGCACGCTCCAGACTCTAGCTCATTCATCAGCAACCTCCAACATGGTAGCCTCTACAATCTGACAGATCAAGGACTGCTTGGAAGTGACCAGGATGCTGGGCTCCCACCTATACTCTCTGGTCCACACTATAATAGGAACATGAATCCAAGACGTGGGAATTTTTTTAAAATTTGTGTTTTTTTTTTTCCTTCTAATTGTACAATTGACCTCCTATTGCCAAAAGCAAACCGTTTTCTGCGGCAGCATAATTTCCTAATACCGAAAGACACCTTGGATTGTGTGTCAGTTGGTTGGTATAAGAGCAAAAATGTTGTTTGATTTCAACTACTCTAAGCCTCACAAAAGAGAATAAACAGGTTTACTTGAAAGCAACAGAATAGCGATCCCAAAGGAGAGAAGTTAGCTCTATTATAGTTCATCCTTTTGGTGCAGTGAATGACAATCATAAACTAGCAGATCAATGAATGAAGAACAAATAGTTTCTGACACACACACACACACACACACACACACACACATATATATATATATATATATACACACACACACACACACATACACACATATATAATTATGTGTCTTTAAAAACCTTTCTGGGTTAAAAAAAAAAAAAGCTTTAGTGACCACTGCTGTGAGGCTCTGCACAGCTGCCGAGAGCCCTTGCTTCCTGTGTGAAAGGCGTCTGGCAGGGGCCTCACTGTTCTAAGACAGGAGACAGATCCTTACCTGTAAAGTCATAGAGCTGTGGCAGAGCGTCCAGAATGATGCCGACCAACGGCAGGTAAAGGGCGGCGATTTTGACTTTCACTTCCGGTTTGAGACACCGTGGATCCAGGTCGTGAGAACTCAGAAGGCTGTGGATGGCACTCACGGCTTTTCTCTGTACTCTGCTAATTCTGTTGACAGAATAATAGAGAGAACCCAGGCTATGGTGAGGGAGACCCTGTGCTCTTAAACCAGAGTGCCCAAAGGATCCCGGACAATTCAGTGACCATGTGAAAAGCAAGCAAAACAAAGTAGAAGCCGGGCGTGGTGGTGCATGCCTTTAATCCCAGCACTCCGGAGGCAGAGGCAGGTGGATTTCTGAGTTCCAGGACTACCAGGGCTATACAGAGAAACCCTGTCTCGAAAAACAAAAAACAAAAAACAAAAAAAACAAAAACAAAAAAAAAAAACAAAACAAAAAAAAACCCAAAAAAACAAAAAACAGAGTAGAAGACGGACATCCGGTGTTCCGATCCTGGTCTATAGCTTGCTGTTTCCAGATTCATCATATTGTGTAAATACTTCATTCCTTTTGGATACTGAGTAATGTTCCATTGTGCACAGAAAATAATTTCACTTATCCATTCATCAATTGATGAATGTTTGGGTTGTTTCTATTTTAGGACTATCACAAACGACTAATGATGAAATGTGTGGTTTAAGTATGTATCTCTTGGGCATATACCTCAGTCAAACTTCTGGAATGGAACTCTATAGTTTTACCTCTAAAGAACCATGCTGCCCTCCTTCCAGCAGTGTCTGAGTGCTATATTATCTGCCTTTTCTTCTTTTTTGCAACCATCTCTTTTTCCTTTTTTTTTTTTTAAGTGCTGGGGATTGAACCCAGGACTTAGCACATGCTGGAGATCCATCACTGAGCCACACCCCCTGGACACCTTTTCGTGTGCTTATGACCACACATTCTTTGAAAAATGTCTATTTTAACCTTTTGCTCTTCAAAAAAAAAAAATAGGAGCTTGGCATGGCTCTAATTCCAGTACTCTAATTCCTATTTTTATTCAGCATGCCTCTAATTCCAATACTTGGGGGGCAGAGACAGGCAGATCTCTGTAAGTTTGAGGCCAGTCTAGTTTACATAGTGAAGCCCGGAACAGCTAAAGCTATACAGCAATATCCCGGCAGTGATTTTAGAAGGATCACAACCAGACGCCAGGGACGTCTCCAACTGGGACAAAAATAGAAAATTTAAAACCACTGCTACTGTGAATATAAAAGATAGTTTCAGAAATTACTTAAAGCCATGCTATTTATTAAAAACAAGTAAAAAAGTAAAAATGGGGGTATTTATATTGGAAGGCAAATCCTTCTGTGTTCAAATTTTCTTCTTTCAGGACCTTATCAGCATATGTCCTAGGGTACTTTTTGATGCTGAGAAAATAAGTTAGTTATAGGACAGAATATTCTGAGAAAACTGGAATTTAGTTAGAGCAGAGAGAAGATGATAGAATACAAGCCATGAGCCAACAAATAAGTCCAGGCACTGCCATACACTCAGCTACTCAGGGACAGACACAGTGAAAAGATCTACGAGATCCATGCCTATGGCATCCGTCTTTGCCTGGGAAGGCTTGCCCATAAGAAGCATAATCTAGACACAGGACAGCTGCCTTCTTCACTGTCACTTCCTTTGCCAGCCTTGGACAGTGGCGTGCTAGTATTTCCTCTCTGCACTCACTTTGTCAGAGGTGTCCTTGTTAGAACTGAAGGTAGAGCTTAGTAGAGGAGCGCATGCTTAGTGTGTACAAAGCCCTGGGTTCCACCTCAGCAGTCTCCCCTGCAAAATGGGTTTGCCTTTAGGGAATCCACTCTGCAAAGCAGTCTCTGAAAATTATGCTCAAACAAGGGACTTCTGAGGCAGGTATGGTGGTGGCGCACACCTTTAATCCCAGCACTTGGAAGGCAGAAGTAGGTGGATTTCTGAGTTTAAGGCAAGCCTGTCTACAGAGTGAGTCCTAGGACAGCCAGAACTGCACAGAGAAACTGTCACGAAAATAAAAAACAAACAACCATAGACATTTGGGGCTGGGGATGTGGCTCATTGGTACGGTACTGGCCTACGGTGCGAGAGGCTCTCAGTTCAACTGCCAGTGCTGTAAAAACAAGCCCATTTCATGGCTCCTCTAATCGCCTTGCCTCTCTATACTCCACGGGTACCACTCTCTCAAGACATGAGCGCTTCTCCTTAGAACTGGTAAGTGGTCAAGTTCTGAGGTCTTGCCATACACATAAGAAGTTGAACTGGAAACCCCGTCAACCCTTTTCCCATCAGGTTCCATTTCAGGCGTCAGATACTCACCCGTCCCCTTCGGCATCCAGGGCAACAGCCAGCTCTGTGAAGAGGAGCCCTGTGAGGAAGTGCTGCTGCCGGTACTCTGGGGTCAGATCGAACATACTGGCAATCTTTTGGTCCTGGAAACTGGAGCAGGAGCTCGAGTTCTACAGAAATACAAATGGCAGCTTTATGAGTATGAAGAGCTGGAATTACAACAGTGCTGGCTTGCATTTACGGAGCTCTGGCCGGACAGCGCACGCACTGACTGGCCAACAAATGAACATGGATATGAAAACTAGGCTAGGGGGGTCTAGCTTAGTGGTGGGACATGTGCCAAACATCACCAGGTCCCCAGAACAGCAAAACAGGGGAAAAACAGAAAAAAAGAAAACTAGCTAATCCCCTCCTTGCCTGTCTGATATCAAAAGTTGCAGTTGAACGGCCCAGGATCCATGTGGACAGAGGAATAAGGAGTGTACCCAGCCCCGCCCTGTGGTCTGTCTCCCCAGAACCCTTTCTGAAGGTCGCCTGAGCGCAGTGTCTGGATGTTTCTGGCCTGGAACCAGAAGTGGTGTCTGCCACGGAAATGCCAGAGTTGGCAGTCCTAGGCTATTCCTGTCCTGTGTTCTTGCTCTAGGAGTATGTCACCGTTCACCAGGAACAGCAGAAGTAAGTGTCCCTGCAAATCCTGGAGCTTTGCTGAGTAGGGGCCCTGGGTCTGTCAACTCCTTGGGGCAGCCAGAAGAGGAGCATGGGGAGAGGACCCAGGGCAAGGTCAGCATGGGGGAAGTTATAGGACTCAGCCCACAGAACAGACTACAGCACACAATGATAAGTACATTTGGAATTGGTCCTTGTAAGTCTCGTGTGTCCCAGATCACATTATAATGGTCACAGGGCTAACTTCAGGTATATTGTCTGGCACAAATAGCTACTACTATGACTTATTATTATTATTATTATTATTTTTAAATGAGGCTTCACTATAATGCTCAGGCTGATCTGGAACTAACTCCTGGGCCCATGTGATTCCCCACCCCCATCCTCTTAGTCCTGGAACTTCAGGCGCTTATCACACTGCCAAGCCGTTCCCTCTGTACTAGTACCAAGGATATGCAGCAGAATAGAATCTAATACCATCCTGAGATATCTTGCCTACTGCTCTGAACATCTGCCTTGTTTCCCACATCTGGATTAGGGCTGTAAAATGACATTGTCCTTAAGGGTTTTCTAGAGGACACTAATTCCTTGAGAAACCTCTGGTGCTGACTCAGTAAGGATATTTCCACAGTCAAATCCTGTTGGGAATCATTGCTTCTCATGCCCCTCCAACTCCTGCACCTCTTCTTTGCAAGCTGTCTGACAAAGACACTAGGCTAACACAGTGCTTCCAAATCTCGCTTGACTTTGGAACCCTGTATTTGCGAAGATATTAAACCTGTATTTGCACACTATATTGTACAATAATTGGTTAATGTCGACAACGGAGGACTTGAGAGTTACCTGAGTTTCTTCATTTTCCTAGGCTTACAGATTTCTTACATAGTTAGCCTCATTAGGGACCCTTGAGCCAAATTACTTGATTTGTAAATGGTCAATTTAGATGCTACAGCTTCAGGGAACCCTATAGCTCATATCTGGACCAACTGATCTGGTTGAGTAGTGCGATTTTCCTCTAATTAGTAAGATAGGAGATGCACGATTGAACTAAGCTAGTTGACGAAGCAGCTCGCCCCTTTCCTGTAGTTAGCAGACTACCTGGGAGGATATGGAGGGGCAGGGAGATGCTGGTGCGGTGTCGGTATTCATGAAGAGGAGGTTCAAGTTGAGGTAGTGCTCATGGCTGCAGAGGATCCTCAGGAACTCCAGCCGCATGGAGATGAGCGTTGGAAGGATATTCAGCTTGGCTGACAGCTGGAGGGAAAGAGGCAGAGCAAAGAATGTTTAGTGTAGGATAATGGGAGCTGAGATCAACAGACACTGACACATTCTTCCTCTGCACAGACAGACATTCGTTGGAGGAAAGATTAACCTGAGAGAGCAACAAATGCCCTTTCAGGAGCTCCAGCTGACTTTAATTTACTACTGTTCTTAACAGTGGGCCCGAAACGGAAACTCTTGCTCCAACCTTACGGTGGCTAATCAACGCTACAGCCAACCTATGCAGAAAATAAGCTTGAGATACCAGCTTCGGCATAGCACAACGGAACACATTTTCTGCAAATTCAACTGTGTCTAAGAGGCGAAACAACAAACTGCCACCAAGAAGTGACAAACTGACAGTGGAAGACAGCGTTGCGCATGACGGGAGGCTGTGTGCTGTGGGTGGCCTTACTTTTGTTTTGGAAGAAAAGTGGCCCCACCCTGCACAGTCACCCATGCCCTTCTGCTCTGGGATCACCTTTCCCCATGTCCATTCTGGAGCTTTGAAAACAGATGGACTTGTATGTGATAGGCACACAGTGCTCTGGAGCCCAGCAGTTCTGAAGTTCTAGCTGTTGTTCACCCTGACGGGCTCTGCCACAGGGCAGGCAGGTGGACGTGGAGGATGGGAATGCCTCCCTAGGAGTCTCTTCTTACCCAGCGCATCCTTTGGGAAACTCAGGAGTCTATTTGCCTTGGAGAAGGGTGTTATATAAATAAGCCAGGGACCACCTCTGTGTTAGCTCTAAATCGTGTGCTTCCTTACTACTGACACGTCTACCATACCAGCACACACCAAAACTGAAATTCTACACATTCCATTATTTGAAAATCAGCCCCCTAAAAGGTTTTTTGAGCACTTAAGGGAATTTCCAATACATAAGAAGTAATTCCCTCTGATGATTTGAGAGAGTCTGAGAAACAGAATAAAGTAATACCAAGCTTGGTAGTTTAGGATTCCCTTTTATGAAAGTGTGTTGACAGATATGTGCTGTATTTGTGTTTTGAAGATGGTAGCATGTGAAACACAACACATTTTAATGTTAACTCTGATTTCCCAAGTCCTGAGTGGATTTAGACAGCGAGTATTTCATATTTTCTTAAAAGAATTTTCAATGCATCAATGTTTATGATATATACTAATATTGCTTACCAAAATCTCCATATAATTTAAAGGGTTTGTATTAAAATCAGTTATCTTTTCTTGACTATTCCAAAAATTTGTCAGTTTGGATTAATCTTCAAATTTTTAGGGCATGGAAGTTTATGAATAGACTCGCTAAGAAACTTTCTAAACAGATAATTTTGTTAAACTAGGACAGAAATGTTAACTTCAGATATTTGAAAAAAATACACTAAGTGAATACAAAGTATTATAGGTCAAATAATATGAATAAATATTAATAATAGATCCATCCATTTTAAAACTATCTTTTTCCAGCTAAAATAGTCTCAGATCTATTTTTAATAGCTATTAACAATATTAAGTTTAAAATATGGAGCTTCTAGCTGGGTGGTGGTGGCGCACACCTTTAATCCCAGCACTTGGGAGGCAGAGGCAAGTGGATTTCTGAGTTCGAGGCCGACCTGGTCTACAAAGTGAGTTCCAGGACAGCCAGGGCTACACAGAGAAACCCTGTCTCGAAAAAATACAAAACAAAATAAAACAAAAGAAAACAAAAAACCATATGGAGCTTCTGACAGAACAGATACCTCTATATGTGAATTTACTACTGTGGGCATTAAGCCTTATTTGAATATAGGCTAACTCATTCCATAATTCTTGTGGAAGTAGGTCCACCCCACCCCATTTTAAAAATTTGGATGTTTTCTTTATTTACATTTCAAATGTTATCCCCTTTCCCAGTTTCCCCCCTCCTGGAAACCCCCTATTCCACCCCCTGTTCCTGCTTCTATGAGGGTGCTCCTCCACCCACCCACCCACCCNCTCCTGCCTCTCTGCCCTTGATTCCCCTGCACTGGGATCTATCAAGCCTTCATAGGACCAAGGACCTTTCCTCCTATTGATACCTGACAAGGCCATCCTCTGCTACATGTGCAGCTGAAACCATGTTTAAAACTAATTTTTGAAAGCATTAACCCTTTTTATTTTGTAATTATAAAATAATGCATTTGTGTATTGGAAGAAGTCACAAAATAGTACATAAAAATTCAAAATATTTTAACTCTACAAATGAGAAATCTGCAAATTAAGAAATTATTAATATAGCTCTAAAATATGCCTTACTTATAACCTCAAATATACATTAGCTGTTTGATATATAATTTAATACTTAAAAGCACTGTAGCTAAATTATTTAATAATATTGCTAGAATGCTCTGTCTCTAGTATCACATAATACACTCTACAATTTTTAGTTAAGAAGAAATCACTTGATAGGGATCGTCTGTCTTTTTTTAAGAAAAGGTTGCACTATGTAGCTTTGGCTGACCAGAAAGTCTATATAGACCAGGCTGGCCTTGAACTCACAGACATCCACATACTTCTGTCTCCATGAATGCTGGGATTAAAGTTAGCCACTTTATGGCTTTAATCAAAATTTATGGTTACCTAATTACGAATTGTTAACTGTTTTAAGTTGCATAAGCACCAGCAGTATCTGCTAAGAGCTCGCTGTGCAGTTCTGTGCAGTAGTTGTCCCAAGCAGGAATCTGACAGACCTGTGCAGCTGCATCTCACGCTTCCTATGTGACACTGAGCACCAGTAATGGGTTCACAAAGCCAAGGGTCTTCTCGTATTCCCTTTTAAAGAGCAGCTCAATGGGTTGTGGAGATGACTCAGTTGTTAAAAACCTAGGCTTACAACCCAAATGTCAAGAGCAGCTCAAACCCAAACAGATTTCCAGACTTTAGTTTCCACTTTGCAGAGCTCATGAGCCCTCGATGCACAGCTGTGTCCTACTGAGAAGGTAGAGCCTACAGCCCCTCCAGCTCTCTAACCCAGATTCCTACTGTGCCTGCAGAGCAACCTCACCAGTTACCCACTACACAGACAGACAGACAGACAGGCGCGCGCGCGCGCNCACACACACACACACACACACACACACACACACACACACACACACACACACACAGGAGAGCGAGCCTGAGCTTTGGCCACTCCTGGTTCCCCCGATGGTGGCTCCTTGCTGGAAGCCTCTGGATGGTTGACTGGGAAGAGCTTTTTTCTCTCGAGCAGCCCAGTGAAGCTCCTGTGTCTCCTCTGGTCACATCTTTCTCCTCCATAAGGTACCACACCCCTCAAAGCCCTGCAGAGGAGAACCCTGTTTGGCAAGCAAAGAAACTGAGAGACACAGAGATGGCATTTAAAGCCATCCCATTACTAACTGTTCCGTGTCTCAGTGATGGTGGAAGTGATGGCAGTCTGGGAGAGGGGGTGGTGGTGGCTGTGGCTGTGGTAATAGTGGCAGACATGGTGGCCATGGTAAAGAGAAGAAATATGGAAGAAGAGGTGTAGTAACAATAATATGTTCTTATTGCCAGGACATTCTGATAGGGGAAAATCAAGAAAGAATTATGTTCAAAACTTTGGGGAAGAAAGCTGGGCAAGGAGGTACATGCCTTTAATCCCATCACTTGGGAGACAGGGGTAAGGTGGTCTCTGAGTGCCTGGTTTACATAGTTCTAGGGCAGCTAGAGTCATACCGTGAGACTCTGGTTCAAAACAGCAACAACAACAGCAGCAGCAGCAGCAACAACAACAACAACCCACAACAACAACCCTCTGTGGTAGTTATTACTTGTGCTGCATTAAAAAAAACATGTGCTTCATGCTCCTGCAAATTCAATCCGAGCTCATCAGATTTTTAAGATTAGAACTTCAAACCACAATTTAATTAATAATTCTAATGACTGAAAATTGGTTTCTCCCCTCCTCCGTGTGTGTGTATGTGTGTGTATGTGTGAGATCTGTAGGTCAAGAGAATGTCAAATGCTTTCTTCTATGGCTTTCCAGCAAGCCCTTGGGATCTGCCTTAGCTCCACTTCCAATGTCTGTCTCCAGGATCACTGGGGTGAGAGGCTTATGTCACCAGCTTTTAGGTGGGTGCTGCAGCTCTAAGCTCAGGTCCTCACACTTGCACATGAAGCCATCGTCCCAGTCTCAAACTCTGGATGCCCTGATCAAAGATTAAATGCACGGTCCTGTGATTTCTCTGTTAACTGGAGCAAGTCACGCTCCTGAGAAAATTCGGTTTCCTCAGACTGACTTGCTGACGGCTTTGATGCACGCTCCGGGGGTCCAGGTGATCCAGTGTGGCCGAAGGACCCGCACACTGTACAGACGGTGAAAGTCCAAGATGTGTGGGGGTCACACTGAAGATGGCAACACTCTGTCGCATAAGCTGTGGGTGGGAAGGGGCTGAGCCGCAGCTCCGGGGCGCTCACCTGGCTGCAGTAATGCTTGATGAGGTTGAACACGAAGCCTCTGTCCATGATTGACAGGAGGTCATACAGGAAGAAGGCCAGGCTGATGTTGATCTTCTCCGCCTGCTCGCTTTCCTGTAAGAGCAGCAGAGGCACACACCATACTGTTTAGCCCTGGACTGGAACTACACTGGGAGAGGAAGAGACTATTATATTGGCCCACCATCCTTCTGGGCGAAGTTTAATTCTAGATGGATTTTTTTTTTCCCCATCGGTCTTGCTTTGTACATGCAAAATTAGAGGTACGTAATCAACTCCATTCCATATATACAGTTTTGGGCTGTGAATTTTTACATTTTAAATTTTTATTTACTTAACAGAAATAATTTAAGATATTTTTAAACTTAAAAAGCCTTTTCCTATCTAGCTCAGGCTGGCTTTGAATTTCTGATCCTCTTGCCTCAGTCTCCTGACTTCTGAGAATATAAATACCTGAATAATTTTTTAAATTTTCAAATTCTGTTTTTTTGTTTTTTTTGAGACAGGATTTCTCTGTGTAGCCCTTGAGGTTTTAGAACTCACTCTGTAGATAAGGCTGGCCTTGAACTCAGAGATCTGCCTGCTCTGCCTTCTAGTGCTGGGATTAAAGGCGTGCAACACCAACACCCAGCTTCTGGCTAAATTTTTTTTTTTTTTTTTTTTTTTTTTTGGGTTGGGGTGGAGTGTGCGGACTAACTTGAAATGCTTTCACTATCTTCAAAGAAATAGATTTAAAACATATTCTAGGTTTATTTATTTTATGTGTATGAGTGAGTATTTGTAAGACATCACATGTTTCTTTTGGGGGGTGGGGTGGGGGTGGGGATGGGGGTGGGGGTAGGGGTGGGGAACCAAACCTGGTCTTTTCTGTAAGAGCAGCAAGTGCTCATAACTACTGAGCCATTCCCCCAGCTCCCAGGAGACAGCTTCTTAATTTATAAGGATTATTTTTTTAAAATCCAGTCAGGATAAAAAGGCTTAATTTTTTCTTTTCCAATTAGGCAGCGTTCTCATTCTGAAAGATGTTAGAGTCATATTTGGGAGAGTGAATTTTTTTTTTCAAAAACTGAAGCCAGGCTAATTTTTGTTTTTGTATGGTTTTTCTGTTTTATTTTTCTTATTTTTTCACAGTGCTCTTATTTATGAGATGTTCACATAGTGAGTTCCAGGACAGTCAGAGCTATATAGTAAGACCCTGTCTCAAAAAAATAAATAAATAAAATACATAAAATAAATAAAACATCAAAATATGTAAATAAAATAAATATAAATAAATAAAACAATCTAAATTACATGTATTTGCATGGCGGTGGTAAATGTGAGTTGTGGCACATGTGCAAAGGTCGGGTTCTCCACTTTGACCACATAGGTTTTGGGGACTGAACTTAGGCCCCTCAGGCTTGGTAGAAAGTACTCTATTCCCAGAGCCATCCTGCTGGCCCATGACATTCTTAGTTACATATGTTTTTACATTTTAATTGTGGAATGATTTCAAGTTAAAGACTGGTACAAAAATCATACCCATGCACTAATACTTCACATTTTACAAACCACTGTTATCTTTCTTTCTGTACATAAATATATTTTTGAAACCATTTTCAAGTAGGTGGCAAATATCCACTATGTACTCCATTAAACTGCAGACCGAATCACTTGAGAGCAGCAGTGTTTTCTCTGATAAAGTCATTTAAATGATCAATTGCATTGCAAAGTCTTTACAGCAATCTCCAGCCACATCCCAGAGAATAGTCCAGAATATTTTAACAGGTGTTATATTTTAACTAGTTTTCCCATGAGGTTTTTATTTTATTTTATTTTCTGTAACATGGTCAGTCAAGGCAAACAATTTATAAATCAGAATCATACAGCTACCTTCTGAGGTTTCACTAAAAGGGCTGCTATCTCCGAGGTGACCACATTAACGATGGTAGTTATGTCATCTTTGAAGCGGTCAGAAAAACGAGTCCTCCGAAAACTGTCCCGTTTATCCAGGTTATGGACATACTGTGCCATGCTTTTCACCTACGGAGGAATGGGACAATGTCAGCACAGGAGTTGATTGTACAACATACAAAAGGGGACTGCCGGGCTTGAAGGAAACCTTTCACGATGCACTTCCTGGTATCCAAGATGGCTCTGAACTAGGAAATGCTTCTGATGCATGGAATGGTTGCCATGGTGGCTGGAGGTAGGCAGTGTGTCCTCCTCTTGAGCCCAAGTCAGGGGCTCCTTTCTTGCTGCTGGCAAAACCTGGAGCTTAACTGATTAGCCTGGTGTCAGAAGACAGCCTCCATCCTGGAGACGGAGTGAGGCTGGGTCCTCAGAAGCACACAGGCTGTTATGGTACGTGATACAAGATGCACAGGAACTACTTTATAATGCTGTCTGAGCGTAAAGTCTTTTCTTTCCCTGAAACTACAGTAAGGAGAACAAGGAAAAAAAGACTCCTCCTATATGGAGTTTAAAAATCAAACTTTTTTAAAAAGCAGTTCTATAGTTCACATCAGTTAATTTCTGCTTCTAGAATTTAAACTATAAACTATATTATGGAATGATCAGTATTTGGCTGGCTATCTATAAATTAAACCATTATATAGAATGCTGCCTCTGAAGGATATAAATATGTGTTTTTGAGATGAGTCTCATTATGAAGCCCATGTTGGCTCATCTTCTAGGGAAAATTATTTTTTGAGTTTCTTAAGCTAACTTACAGTTAACCAATCTATTAATCAACTGGTAGCTACTATTTTAAAATCTAGACCATGTATAATTTTTGGGTTCCTCCTGGGCCAGGAGATTCTGGGGTCATCCTATGACATCACCAGAGGTGGAGTCTTACAGTTGGGTGAGCTTGCTGAGAGTTATTTGTGACAGTTCGACTGGGAAGATTGGGGTGGTGGTTTCTGCCAGCCATCAACTTGACAGGATCAAGAATCACCTGGGAGACAAACCTCTGGGCATCATTAGGTTAACTGGAGCCAGGAAGGCCTGTCTGCCGTGGGTGGCACTATTCTGTGGCTGGTCTCCAGACTGAACAACATGGAAGAAAGCAGCTGAGCACAGTATCAGTCAACTGTCTGTTTTCTGACCACCGATGCAATATGGCCAGCTGCCCCAGGCTCCTGCTGCCATGACATCCTTACCCTGATGGACTGCATCAGTGAACTGTGAGCCAATATAAACCCACCTGTCCATCTGTCCTTCCTTCCTTCCTTCCTTCCCTCCTCCTCCCTCCCTTTCTTCTTTTCCTCAGAATATTTTATCACAGAAATAGGTCAAATGTCCACTACACTAAGATTTCTCATGGCTGTGTGCTGACATCCTGAAATCTAGTTCATGAATTTGTATAGGCTAGTCAGAGCATGGCAGCAAAAAAAAAAAAAACCAAAAAACCAATTGTCAGCTGGGCCTGCTGGCACCTACCTGTAATCCCAGCACCCAAGAGATGGCTGGCTGCAGGAGAATTACTACCAGTTCAAAGTCTGACTGGTCTCCATAGTAAGTTCCAGGTCAGCCAGGGCTACAAAGTGAGACCCTGCCTCAAAGCCAGCAAGCAAAAACATCAGCCAATACAAGCAAATAACACACACACACACACACACACACACACACACACAAGCAAGCAAGTAAACGATCCAGCAACAACAGAAAAGCAATTTTCTTCGAAGCTGACCCACCCACATCTGCCCCATTTGGTGTCTTGGAAACTTGCTTCCACTCTGAACAACATGGAACCCTTTGTTCACTGACAGCAGAGTTCTGTTTCTCGAAACATAAACCTGTCAAGACCGAGACAAACAAGGTGCAAACACAGAGGGCAATGCAAGAAGGAAGGACAGAGGCAGCTTTCTGATCCAAGTTTCGGATAATGCCCTGACTAGCTCGGGGCAGACCCAACCGCGGAAAAGCCAATGTAAGAACCATGGCTTTCCCTAACCTAAAGGGACTTTCTAGCCCAGGTCCCACAGACATATCCATAGTCCTAGAATTGCACACCCGCACGGGGAGACGACCTGAACGGGGGGTGGGGGCAGGGTGCAATTTTTTGTTAGACAAAAGTATCTCTCTCACTGTACTTCCAGCCAAGGGCGAGGGAAGACAAGGGCTCTTTGTTCAGGTGACCCCAATCCCTATCCTTGGCTGGCTGACCCACCCCAGCGCCAGCCTGTTGAACTCATTGTTACATTCGGCTCCTGCCTGCTGAGTTTGGCCATCCCACAACCAAATAAATAATTCTCACAATAGTACTTCCCACTGATGGCCTGTGTCCAGACTGCCAGCAACCTGCCAGCTCTTGTGTCCCTGGGTCCTCACAGAAGAACCCAGCAAAAATATCAGTGGGACTTAACCCATACGTAGGGTTTGGTGGGGGCGGGAAAAGAATCTCTCCCACATTTGCCTCTGTGGCCCATTCTGAGAAGGGACACCTTTCAGAACCCCCTCTCGCAGGACGGCATGTCCGGAGGAAGTGAACTAGGTCACCTAGTTACCTTGCGGCCTCCCAGGTCTGAATTCGAGGTTTCTAACTGCACAGGGCTCATTCATTAAAATGTGTGAAACGCACCCGAGGACTAAATGTACTGGCTCCTGGGACAAAGTTATTGTTCATTAGCACCTGGTGGCCAGCACAGCTGGAGGTGTCAAACTGCTCCTCTGCTGCCAAGGGAAAGTTGTTCCTTCTCCTCTTCAGGCTTTCTGAGCACCGGTCAGGTACAGTGCACGGAGGACTGAGGTGCTCCCTGGGTCTGGGCTCAATGGCCGCCGTTCTATGTCCACTGCAGCCCCCAACCCCCTCATGGCTTCTTGCCCTTCTCTGTGTATGAATGTTCAGGAGGTGTCTGTACACTGTAGCAATGGCCCCTTCCCTATGTTCCTTTTGGCTTCTGGCTGGACTGGTGACCAGGAGGCTGTAGCCGAGGTCACTGGTGAACGGTTTAGCCATTTGTCACACCTACTGCCACAGAGTTGTCCTGGCAGTGTTAATGTTTTTCTACAGCTCCAACCCCTGCCGAGTGGATCCTCTTCTCTGCCTCTAGATTTCTCTATCCCCCCAAATGCTCTGCTCCTTCTCTGTGATTCTTCAGAATAAACGAGGCAAGGTAACCAAAGGATTCAGGCAACTGGGGCATCCTGGGTGTCTCTCTAGTCTTTATTGGCTCCTGCACCACCTCACACACCTGGGGAGAGGCCTTGTGATAAATGCTTTTCAGCTGCTGAGACCCTGACAGAGTGGCTACAGTCTGTAGAGCCCCGTGTATCTGCTGTCCTGGTGGGCCTGCATTTGGACCAACCCCATCAAAGTGCTTTGATCCATGGGAACTTCTCTAAACTATGTCATCTGTGTAGCATAAGGGGGTCCTAGAGGTAAAAGGGACATATTAACTTTAGATGTCCCCCTTCTCTTGGGCCAAACAAGTCTTAGTGAACAATTATACCAGTTAGAAGCAATTTTCACCTTCTCTGGGATTCTTCACTCCTTGTAGTCATGAGCAATGAAGTAATACCACCAACCCTAGAAAGACCCGGGAGCTTTTTCTGTGGCTGCCATTCTTCCCCTAACCCCACCTGCAAACTCAGGATCATAAAGACCTGGAGTCAAGGCTGTAGGAAGATTAAATGAGACAATGCTTTAAAAATATTTAAGACAGTAGCTGGCATACATAAGTAAGATGCTCAATTCACCTAGGATGTTATTTTTATTTTTTTCAGGGGTGCCAACTTCTACTAATGTTATTCAATAGACAGAGTCACTGTTATTTCTTCCCAGAATATAAACTTACCTTTAAAATGGAGCTACAAGATGCTCTGTGGACCCACTCAAGCTGAGCTCATGATGATGGGGAACCAAGTAAGTCACAGAGAGTTCTAACTGGATGGGATGGGTGAGCCTACTGTCACTCAGTATGATGGACTGAGATGTTTAAACTCTGAGCTTCTCCAAGAGACAAAATAGTGACTAGAAAGAACCTAGACTTTCGAGTTAGAGAAGGAGGCCCCACCTGTCCCCAGTGGAGCAAGGTAGCACATCTCTCTAGTCCTGGTGTGTGTGATGGGGAGAAGCGGAGCTCTCACACGATTTCAAGGATGAACTTGAGAGCCTGCAGGGTTGCTACTGGCTCCCTCACGAAGTTGGGCTTGAGTCCCTGCCCCAGGGATTTTGGTGTTTTTCCCACAAGCAGGGTGTTGTCTAAGATCCAAGAGCGGTTAGAGGAAGTGTGTGCAAATGTGTGAGTTAATAATTAAGACACCTTTCGTTAAGGCAAATTCAGTTCTTTTTGTTTTTTGTTTTGTTTTTTTTGTTTTGTTTTTCAGTCTGCAATTTTGACTTAGAATTTGGGATTATTTTATGAATTATTTATAGATGGATCATGGCCTAAGTGGATCTTCTCTGAGGGAAGCTTGATGGTGGGTGAGATGGCAGACAGAACGGGACATACAGAACAGGTTTTTTGTTTGTTTTGTCTTTCAAGACTTTTTTTTTTTTTTAACACTTTCTGTGCCTCCTGAAGAAGAAGGGGATGCGTTTTGTTAATAGTCCATTTTGTGCCAGACCATAGAGCTCCTGTATACCCTGACGATGCTATTAACTAAAGGCTAGCAAGCTGTTGCCACAAGTGTTAACCAGCTTGGCTTGAAGACTAAGATCTGGTGCTGAATTGGTCAAATTTCCAGAGCCTTGATGGGGAATCTGTGTGTGAACGCTGAAGGTCCTGTTCCCCAGTTGGTTCTTGACTGACCAATCAAGATGCTAGTGGCCAATGGCTGGGTAGAAGAGGCGGGACTTCCATATTCCCAAAGGCAGGCTAGGAGATGCAAGGAAGGAGAGAGATTAGTCATGCTTTGGAGGGGAAAAAAAGCAATCAGGTGTGAGATCTTGGTGGAGTGGCCTGGGGTAGCAGGCAAGATTAGAAATGCAACTAAGCGGAAGGCAGATTTAGAGATGCTGAGCTGGGCGTAAGGAGAAGGACGCGCTTAGAAGTACCCAACCATTGAGCTAAAAGCATATTAAAAATAAGCATGTGTGTGTGTGTGTGTGTGTGTGTGTTTCATCGGAGGATCCAAGGGAACCAGGGCAGGGGTTGGTAGTGCTATCTGCCCAGAGCTTAGTTAAAGAGGGGTACTAGAAACTACATGCTACATATCTCTGCTGCTTTCTGCATTATTGCCTAGGGACTCTGTTTTTATTTTTGTTTTTGTTTTTGTTTTTGAGACAGGGTTTCTCTGTTGCCTGTCCTAGAACTTGATTTTGTTTTAGACCATGCTGGCCTTGAACTCGCAGAGATCTTCCTGCCTTTGCCTAGTAGAGTGCCGTGATTAAAGGTGTGCACCACCATTCCTGCCCCCACCTAGGGACTCTTACTGAACCAGAGGTTCCAGATTTGGCCAGGCTGGCTGGCCACTGAGCTCCTGGCACCTGCCTATCTGTCCTCCAATGCCGGGGTTACATGCACATGCAGCCTCGCTTTAGTTTTGTATGTGGGGATTTGAACTCAGGTTGGCATCTTGCTGAGCATGTGTGCTCTCACCCACTGAGTCATCTTCCCAGCCTCTGTTCTTAATGGTCTTTATGACAAAATCTTTCTATGTCCGTTAATAATGAAGTAGAAGGAGGTATCAGCACTCTTATGATAACATGGAGGAACAATAAATGTACCCTTCGCTGTTCTGCTGGGAGACTGACTCCATAGCTACGTAAATATACAGATTTCATATTCCTCCCAACTACTATTAGTGTGGCTGGTTACTGCTTGTATGATATCAAGCGTTGAGTAATAAAGATAGATCGCAATCTGGAAATCCAGTAGGTAAGACAGAAAACGATGGCAAATTGCATACAGTGCTGGTAAGGAGTGAATGGGGTCTCCAAGAGGAGGCTAGTAAAGTTGAGATACCATTACTGAATTATGGCGGCCAGAGGAGGTCTCTGTAGGAGGTGGTGCCAGAAGACAGAGCAGAAGGTGTGTTGAGGGTGGGTAGTAAAAGGTAGCTTGTGAGAGGAAAATTAAAAAAAAAAAAAAAAGCCTTAGGTTGAAAAGGCCAGGCCTGGTATTTTCCAGGAACTAAAAAGGGGCCCAATGTGGCTAAATGAGGGGACCATGGTGTGAGACACAGGTACACAGTAGGATTATACAAGGGCATTTTAGCTATGATTTCTTTTAATGGCACAGGAAACTGACACAGTCTTTATGACACTGGCTGCCTGGGGTGGGAGGGATGAACTGAGAGCAAAGATACTTCAAGAGGCACATGAGGAACAATGGTGGCTTGCTCAAGTGGGAACCATGAGGAGATGCAAAGACGGGGGTTGACTTTTAAGGTAGAGTCGATAAAGTCTGGTGGAAGATGGACGGAGGATGAGGGACGGCTGCATTTCAAGGAGCAATCCTAGGCTCGGGATTAGGTCTTGACACAGGAAACTCTGCTTTTCCCAGGTGTGCTTCGCTTGCCCAGCCGGAGCATAGATACAAACACAAGAATCTTACCAGAAGCTCGAAGAAGAACCAGGCGTACTTGAAGACCGTTTCTCTCACTACGCCAGTGCTGACCACCATCTGCAGGGCAAGCTCCTCATGGAAATGCTAAACAACAAACAAACAAGAACCAGGCTGTGCCGGCAAGGTTAATTAATACCCACTAAACCCGCTTTCCTTCTCTTCTGATACAACAGCTGAGAGGCATGTGTCGAAGGTACCCCAGGCCATGACAGGTGGCAAAATCAGTGAGGAAATGACATGTAGGAGGGCAGCGGTTGGCACTGTACCATAGCCCTAGCTTTAGAATAACAGTTGCATCTGTGGAGCAGCCCCCCTGGGTAGAACTGGCGGGGTGTATGCTAGAGAGAAAAGACTTTCAAAGTTCCACCACCCACACAATGCATTTCCCCTCTCTGCTTAGTTTTTGCTCTTCCACCAAACTGAGTTGTTGGTTGCTATGATCCTCAAGTAACACTCAGACGGCAGGTGCCATCCTCAGAGTCTGAGTCAGAAGGTCTAAGCAGGGCCTGAGAATCTGCATTCTATCAAGCTCCCCAGGGGATCCTGCTCCTGCTGGCACTGGGATGCCACACTCTGAGAACCACTGTCTGGATGATATATTCAGATGCCTTCAAGGTTGGACAAGTCTTTGCATCATCCCACTATTGCTTCATGAGGGAAATGTCATGGATGGGTTTATGAGTGAAACTCTGAATTACAACACACACACACACACACACACACACACACACACGAAACATTTTTTAAAGGGAAAAGGGGAAGAAGCTGAGGATCAAAAATAAAACTAATAACTCATTTTGGTTTGCTTGATACTTCCCTACTCTCAAAATGGAATGCTCTTTGTCTTGGGGACCTCTCAGTGCTGGGCAAATCAAGACAGTGCCATACCAACTAAAGGCAAAAGCAATGGCCAGGATTCCTTTGGCTTTCACTCATCTTACACACGCGTGCAAAGCCTAGAACACACACAGACAGACTCTTCTGTGGGTTTTCCGCAGCCAGGAGAGTGAGAGCTATTTCAACACTCAAATTCCACATCTTTGTGTGGAAGATAAGTTTCAAAGTCATTCTAAAGCAAAAACTGCTGGTAATGATGATTGCTCATGACGAACTTTCAAACCATCCACAGGATGGGGTACTTACAACGAAATTTACTAGCTCTTATAGACATTTAACTTGAGGGCCACTTATCTAAATTGAAAGGAGACAAATGGAGAAATCTCCGAGCAGATGTTATAGTGTTCCAACTACTTTCTGCAGTTAAGTTCTGCTCACTGGCTGGCTTCACTCACTCTATGGGGTAGTTTAAACCTTAGTTATCTTAGTGCACGGGAGCACATCTGTTTGCTGATGTAGTCTTAAGTGAGGCTGTGCCATCTGGGAGGGGGGTGGAGTTGAGTGTTAACCCCGCTGGTTGCCAACCGGGCCCATGACAGCATGCTGCCCTTCCACCCTCCCATGGGAAGAAGGACATGCTCCACCAGCTGTGGAGTTAGCCGCTAGAAATAGGTCAGCTTGTCTGCCAGAGTCTTATGGTAGGAAGAGATTAGACAAGGATAAGCTGCTACTTAATGTAATTTATGTTGCTTACTGGACAGTGTTAGCGTAGGAACACCTTGCTCCAGAGGTTAGAGAAGACAGCCAGGTAGCAAAACTGGTGGCTGAGCTACGAAGGCAACACACTGGCTAACTTTTCCCCTGAAATAAAACCAACTCCCTCCTGGTCATTCCGGGTCAAGGCAAGCCAACCGCAAAACCAAACAGGATGTACACTAAGGAAGTCGGACTTTAGGCAAATATGCTGATTTCTTCAGTGTTTTATTTTATTTTCAGACAGGGCTCACTATGTAGTTCTTGTTTTCTAGAACTCTCTATGTAGATTGGGCTGGCTTGAACTCACAGAGATCTCTCTGCCTCCCCAGGGCTGGGGGTGGTGGTGGTTAAGGATTGTGTCACATGTTCAGTCTTTAATAATACAGTTTTTAAAGGAAAGCAGAACTTGGGACCAATGGCTGTGACAGCCTAATGCTAAATTTTAGGGTAGGTGACAAGTTAGTTTTGGACCTAACCACAAGTTCCTGTCACTTTCCCTATCAGAGTGAACTCCTGGAAGGTCTGGCCGACATTCAGAGCCTGGATTACTGCACAGTCTACAGTGTCAGGCTCAGGGGCACCTCCCGTTCCCCATCCTTCACTCCTCCAGGCCAAAGAGAGCCATTGGAGGCTCATGCTCTCCTTGTCTGTAATACAATCTTCCTGTGCTGTCGGTGACTGCAAACAGCTTCACGTGTAACTACAGTTAGTATATCTGCACTTTAAGGATCCTGAATGGGAATCATGATATCAACCTCTTGGGTGCCTGGCAGAGAAGGACACATGACAGACAACTGGTTTGATAGCCTATGTCTCTCTCTGGACCACACTCACCGTTCTGACCAGGGAGGAGTTTTGTTGGTTTCAGGAATTCCCTACTTTGCATGTTTTCTGAAATCAGAAATGAGGCTGGTTATAGGTCAACCCCGAGGAATGGCTCAGGTAGTTTCTGAATGCACTTGGTCTCAGCCGAAATCACTTAGTCAAGAAGGCGTATTACTTCATATAGTATTGAAATAATATTAATTTTGCCACTTGTTTTTGTTAAGGATGTGTGTATGTTAGCTGGGCAGGGAACAGAAAGAAAGCACTTAGTGTCTATTTTCAACTGTAACATGAAGACACCAGTGAGTCCTTTCTTGGGCTGACATTACTGTCATTCCGCCCTGGTCTCTACCTTTTTGCTGACTGGTCTTGGGGCTGCAGTTGAACCTGGAACATCACTATTGCCGGAGCAATAGTAAGACATCCGGCTGCAGTTGCGATCAGCAATCTGAAACATAGAAACCACGATGAGGAAGCTTCCCGGAAATCATAACCTCAGAATTCGTTTTGATGATATGTTACGCCTTTTCTCTACTGGAACCAAAATAATAGCCACATATAAATATAAAGCAAAGCAAAGAAAGTAAATTATGCCACTTGTTCCTGAGATAGTCGCTGTTAATAGATTGATGTGCAGCAACGCAGAGTTAAGTATCGTTGAAACACCGGAACCAACTCTGGGAGGATGGTAAAGCCCAAGCGGAGATTACTGGATTCCCTTAGGGGATAAAGCGGGGTGCTTGTTGAGTGGCCATCCTACAAGGGTGCTGACAGACAGACAGACAGACAGACAGACAAATAAATAAGCAAACAAACAAACACTAGCTTAAGTGATAAAGAAAGAAAGACCACTCATTAAACAGAACAGGGTAGAGCTCAGAGGTCATTCTGGAAGTGTTTCTGACTGGGAAGTGTTCTACTTGCAGAGTAACCCAGCAAATAGGAACCTGGGGTTAAGATAAAGAGAGAGCCAGGAAAATTCTCTTACTCTTAAGTGCCAGGTAATTTATGAGGGGCGAGACAAATATGCACCCGCAAAGAGGAGAGGTTGAGTTTTAAGAAGGAGGGGACACCTGTGCTTCAAAAAGTGTAATCAGCGTAGGACATAGCGCCAAGAACACGTGCAGCCCGCCAGAAACCTTGTGGTTTGTACAACACACGGGTCCTAGGGAAATTCTCTTTTCTTGGAAGCTGACATGCACCGAGACAAGCCATTTTGAGCAGACTGCTGGGAGTCAGGGGCAGGGGACCCGTACAGGCCTGCCCTTCCATGTACAGCTCACTGTGAAGACTTAGAACTGTGCAGAGTTCTATGTGGAAGAAGCTCCACAGACTGGAGTGAGGCTCATCTGCCCCCCCCCCCCAGGAGTGGACACGTAGTGTGCAAGGACCAAGATTTGACGGGAAGGGTGGGGTAGGGTGGGGGTGGGGGGAGTGGGGCGAAGAGGAGAGTCCTAGGAGGCCAGAGGGCTGAAGAGACTGGCAGATAAGATGCACTTTATCCATGTGGTAGGCAGCTGCTGCAGGCACCCAGGCATAGTGACAGACACGGGCCACACTTAGGCAGGCACAGGCACAAAGGTAGACCTGCATAGGGGCCACATGAAGGTAGGCACACAGGCCTATGGGGATACACACACACACACACACACAGGCCTATGGACACACACACACACACACCCCACGCCTATGGACAGACACACACAGGCAGGCTGGTGAAAGCAAAGGCAAAAGATAAGTGCTCATATTTATACAGAATGACACAAAAGTAGCATCCTGCTAAAAAGAGTTACATCGTCACCAACTTTGAAGTTCCCTGGACATCTCTTGCTAGCCATTTTGCACCGACTCACAATCCCTCAGATGCCCAGCATTAGCTAGCTACCTTGGTCCATGGCGGCCATCCATCTCATACCATGTTGTCTAAAATAAACTGGACTGTACAGCTCTTTGTTCCAACATAGTAGCAAATGCTTAAAGGTACTAGGGTGAGCGCCAGGAGAAATCTTAGTGACAGTCCCTTCCAGTACCCACTGACTGAAAGACTCCTCTAGTTAACATACTCACTGCGTGGCCCATAAACCAGACAAACAATGACAAGATAGATGTAGGAAACACGAAGCACCACAGGGTTCTGCTCCTGGCTGAGGCTCAAACCCATATACCAGAGAAGGGACAGTGAGATGCTACACAGGGATGGGATCAGCACCTGCAGTTAGACAAGCAACGGCGTCCAGTTTTGTGACTATAGAGCCAGTTTGCTTCCATGCATAGCTAGTTATATAAGAGACAATTTACACTTGTGTTCCTACAAATCACACAAAGACCATTTTTTTCCCTTGCTGTAGATTATGCTCAGTGTCCTAAACATGTGCTCTGAGGATCTGATTTAAGCACTGGGGTATAGCTCCAACCTAGTGGGAAGGATGGATATTAGAATATTTCAAATGAAATAATCAACAAATCCAACCATTATGCAATCCCAGATGTACAAGTCCCACCGCAGAAACATTGAGACTTGAAAAATCAAAGCAGCATGACCCCTTCAAAAATGACCAGCTCTACAGCAATGGATGCCAATGGAAGGAAATAAGATGAGATCCCAGACGAAGAGTTTAAAAAGACTATTCATAAGAATGATCAATGACACTAAGGAAACACATGTACATTTCTAAATAGATTTAAGGAGACAGCACCAAACAGTTGTATAAAGAAGGCAGTCAATACAGGATAGGAAAGAGAACTCAATAACAATGTAGAAATGATAAAAAAAAATAATAATTGAAGTTTGGAAATGAAGATCCCAATAAATCAAACAACAACAAAAATCTCAGTAGAAAGCCTTACCAATAGAACAGACAGAAGAGCCAGAATCAAACTCACAAAGCCATAGCCATGTGACACTGGACAAAGATGCCAGTAACATACGCGGGATTAAAACAGCCTCTTCAGTAAGCGGTCTGGGAAAACTGGATATCACATAGAGAGTAAGGAAATAGATCCTCATCTCTCATTGCTTACAGTGTATGAGCATCAACTAAAAATGGAAGGAAGAATTTAACGTAAGAAACTCCAAGATGGTTAGTGTAAGACAGAGAAAACACTTCAAAATGGCAGTAAACGCTCTGAGCAAAGAGTCCCAAGAACTGGTGAACGGGGTTGCTTGAAACAGAAAAAGCTTCTGCACAGCAAAGGAAGCAACAAGAGACAGCCCACAGGAAGCCTGTGACAGACAGAGGGTTAATATCTAGAATATATTAAGGGCACTAAATACGGAAGAATGGAACTACCTAGTCAATAAAGAGAACAGATGGTTCTCAAAAGATGAATAGTTGGTCAAGAAACACATGAAACACAAACAGGATCTTTAGCCATCAGAAAAAGGCAACTCCAATACTCTTGAAGTGGAGGCAGGTGGGTCAGGAGTTCAAGGCCAGCCTGAAACATACTAGATAAACACAGCCTCTTTAGGTGGGGCTGGGAAAACTGAATATCACATATAGAACAAGGACATTAAATCCTCCCCCACCAGAAAAAAGGAGAAAAATAAAAGCATTAATGAAGCAGTCACTGATTATACCTCACCCTCATTGAGGAGAGCCATCGTTATAGGAAGGGTGTGGTTCATGAGCTCCTCTATGAGGAGCTATGGACAGTTAGTTGATGGCTTTGGGGGCAAGAGTTAAGTTTTCTTTCTGGGAGTGACCATGAGTGTGTGTGTGTGTGTGTGTGTGTGTGTGTGTGTACACACATATATACACATACACATACATATATAAACATACACATACATACACACATATATCTATGTATGGGCTGCACAAATTTGACTCTGTGGGTTATTAAAGAAAATCATCATCATCATCAACAACAACAACAACAACAACAACAACAACAACAACCAGAAAGTAAGGACATGAAGTCATGAAGTTTGGTGTGAGCAGAGAGATAGACCTTGGAAGAGTTGGGGTGAATACCATGAAAGGGCTTGTCTAAAATCCTCAGATAATTAATAAAGACAGAAAAGAGAATAGTTGTTAAGAAAATGAATGTTAATAAAGTGCTGGTGAAGGTGGACAGACTCCTTGCTGGGAGTGTAAATTGTCCAATCCTTATGGAAATCAGTATGGCGGGTGCTCAGACACTGGAAACAATACTACCCTCTGACCCAGCTAACCACGTGTGGCTAGGTAACCGAAAGGCTCTCAGTCACACACTGGAGATACATGTGCACATTCATATTTATTGCATCACTATTCACAGTAGTCACGCTATGGAAACATCTTAAGTGTTTATTAGCAAATAAGAGGTAGAGAAGATGTTTTATGTACACGCAATGGAGTGTTATTCAGCCCCTGAGAGCAAGGTTATGTCGTTTGCTAGGAAATGGGTATACCAGGAGACCATCATGCTAAGTGAAGCAAGCCAGACACAGACAAATATTGCATGTGTTCTTTCGTTTCTGGTGCACACGTTGTATATGGACCCTTGAGTCCTTTAAATGCATACGAAATGAAAGCATAAGGGAAGGGGACTAGGGGAGGGCATTGAGGGGTGAGGGTAAACGCACTCGGTCTACTTGGAACTATAAAACCATTGCATGTACAATGAATATGGACAATTAAACATATAAACAAGGCACAAAACACCCACCCCCCACATTAGTAGTTCTAATTTAAAAGTTCATATCATCCACTCTGGAAAAGTACTATAAAAACATCTGACAGAGGCAGAGAGCTGAAGCGATGCTCAAGAACACTTGCTGTTCTTGCAGAGGACCTGGGTTCGGTTCTCAGCATTCACATAATGGCTCACAACCGACACCTCTGCTGGTATCTTCTGGCACATGGTATGCTCATAATGTACATACATGCATACATGCAGAAACACTTCTACACATAAATTAAATAAGTGTTTTATAAAAGCATTTGGCAACTGAGTACCTAGCTAGGCATGGTGGCTCACAATTGTAAACTTAGCACTCGGGAGGCTGAGTCAGGAGAATAGCTGTGAGTTTAAGGTTGGTCTGAGTTGCCTACTAAATTTTAGGCTAATCTGGGTTACAGAGTGAGATGCTATGTCAAAACACCTAAAAGAACCAGGCAGTGGTGGTACATGACTGTAATCCCAGCGCACAAGAGGCAGAAGCTGGTGGATCTCTGAGTTGAAGGCCAAACCTGGTCTACAGAGCAAGTTCCAGGACAGTAAGGTCTATACAAAGAAACCCCCGTGTTAAAAAACCCAAAGTTAAAACAACACAAAAAGATTTAGGTACCAACAGTTCCTTCAGTGTGCTAGGAAAGCAGGAAAAAAAATATGAGAACAGTGCCCCAACGTGGTTTAATGCAGTACTACACCAAACAACAATGGTCAAAACCCCTGCTCAAATACTTCAAAATCCCTATTAAAGATTATGTTGGCATCTTACCGCCAAGGAAAGATGGTTGTATGTGGTGCTAAACATCCTAAGCACCCTGACCCCCTCAACATACAAAATACTTACATATCAAAATATCAAGCTGTACCCAGAAATGCATACAGTGGACATCAGCTAAGATGCAAAACTAGAGTACAAGTGCCCCCCACCCCACCCCAGGGATTGCCACGCCCCTACCTTCGAAGACATGATGTTCTTAACTTCCTCATCGGCTGCACAGTGTGTCCCAGTCAGGTCTGGGTTGCTGCTGCTCATCACACGGGCCTGCATCAGCTTTGAACTCACTGCAGCGGCAGATGTGCGTCCATATGTGTGGTATCGGGGGTCAGGGACTACGGTGGTGGGGCCACCTGTACCCCAGCAGCCAGAGACATGTCAACAGACAGGACAGAGTCAGTTACTGAGTTCTAGAAAGGACCCACTGAGGGAGGAATGGCGGGGAAATGTGAACGGAAGAGGGGGCCTTGGGAAGAAACCTCAGTATTCTGCAGCTGGGAGGGGCAGGGAGGCAGTGTTGGGTGAAGCGGGCAGAGTGGGGGGTGGTGGGGAGTGGGGAGGACTGTGGGGGGGGGGACTGGAGACACACGCTTGGTACCAGTCTGTCACCAGCTGCCAGAGTTTCTGAATTCTCAAGGAAAACGAGAAACATGAATATTTTTGTGTGATCAATATTTGAATGATGCAAGTCTTGTAAGTTTTGGAGGAAAGCTGTTCAGAAGTCACCCACAGTCATCTTTTGAGGATGGGTACATGCAATACTTCAGTGGGAGTCCAACTCTGGTTTAAAAGCTGGATTGAAACTACGGATTTATGCAAAATATGACTGCAGAGACTTAAAAGGTGCCAAATTTATTTGGATGTGGAATTTTTAAAAGTCTACTGAAGATATTTTTACAGACCAGGCTGGCTACCCAGGCATTATGGTTTATGGTCTACATAAATAACTAAGAAAAATAGTGAAATGGATTATTATTATTAACTTAGTTCCGGGGAATGAGGACTTTTTTATGTAATGAAAAGTTTAAGAACTTTCAATGGTGTCACTGCCGTGGGATAGGTCCTGTTTTCTTTGTCGCTATTCTAGAATCTTACAGTCGACAGTCCACCGTCTTTCAAAGCAGACCCTCAAGTGGATCACAAACTGGCAGTGGGGTAATCACTGAGAAGTTACCAACTAGGCAGACATAGCAAGTACAACATAAAAAAGAGGGAGGGAGGGAGGAAGAGAGGGCGAAGCATCTAGAAACTTTTAATTTTATCAAGTATACACGTTTTACTCTGAAAACCAAAACTGAACCTTTAATCCCATGGCAGTGGTCTGAGGCGGTACCCTGCTGATACCTGCCCTCATCCCCACCCCATCCCCATCCCCACCCCACCCCACCCATCCCCATCCCCATCCCCGCCACTGCTCCAGGAAGCACTACCTGACTTGGGTGCATCCCTGTGCAGTTCCGGCAGCCTGAACACATAGTGCACATACGAGGCCAGAAGGCAGTTCCTCCCGTGCTGGTCCTTCCTCAGGTCCTTGCTGTTGTGCAGGCTACTGGCAATGGCCACCACAGACTCGAAGGCAAACTGGGAGAAGTTTGCTGAGGAGCCAAGAAGAGAAGAGAAACTGAGGTAGACGTTCTTCAGGCTAGTAATAGCATGTCTCGATCACTGACCACCTTAGCCAGGCAAAAGAAACGCCCATGGAGGCAGGTATGTTCCAGCCAGATCCAATATTCCAGATCTGCTCACCACAGACATACTCAAGTTCCCTCTGTGTAGCTCAAGCTGGCCCAGAACTCACTGCAATCCTCCTGCTTCAGCTAGAATTATAGGCATGGTAGCATAGACCACCATGCCCGGCTTACATCTTTTTTTTTCTCTCCACTGCAAAGAACAGTTTCTCACAGCCAGGGCATGCCCATGTCTTTATGCCATTACTTTCTAAACTCAGCTGAAAACTGGGTGTCTTCTCCAAACTGACATTATCAGCATCACCTTGGGCTTATGCCTCTGGCCCTACCTCAGACCAGCTGAACCCGAATCTGCATCTTAACAGGATGCCCAACTGATGTGAGAGCAATGCATAAATCTGTCCCCCAACAGATTCTCATCGAGGTATATCTTTAAAACATATACAGGTTATGTCATTCTGTACAGTAGGTCCACGCACACTGTCTGTACTTTATTGGTCTGGAGCTCTGAGCCCGTCATAATTTGGCTTTAGCCAACTTTGTGCCTGTTTCTGCTCAGATCCAGCTATGTCCTAGTGAGGGAGCCATCAGCTCATCCCATTCTGTGATCTTCCCTCATTCCTCCCTTTCTCATGCTGTCCTCTTCATCTGGAGTGGCTTCTTTGCTTCTTGCTACAAAATTACACTGACCACAAAGTCAGACCACCCTTCCATGCTCAGACTCCTGCACAGGCGATAGGAAGCCAAACCCTATCATTTTGTAGCTATGCCTGGTGGTAAATGTAGCCTCCCTATGAAGGCTGGAGACCTTCCCCAGACCTAGTGCCTTTCTCACAATCATCTGTGCCTCCTCCTTCCCATACTGTGCCTTCCATCGTACTAGACAGAGCAGAAGCAGGTTCCAAATGAATGGCTGCAGACTAAGTCCTTCAATGTCTTCACGTGCATATTTGTGTACGTGTGTTCCTGTGTGCATGTGTATTCAGAGGCCAGATGCTGACAGCGATCTCCCTCAATTGTTTTCTACCTTATTGTTTTGATTCAGGCCTGAACTTGTCAGTTAGGCTGTGATGACTGGCCAGTGAACCCCAAGTCTCACCCCAAGTACCTGGACTACAGCTCTACCCCACAAAATCCTATTTAAAAACATTTGTGTGTGTGTGTGTGTGTGTGTGTGTGTGTGTTCGTGTGTCATGGGGCAACACGAGTTCAGACAACGTATGGAAGCCAATACTCTCTTTCTACCATGTGGACCTCAAGCATCTAATTCATGCCATCAATCAGGCTTGAAGATGAGCCATTTCATCATCCCTAAGAACCCATCTTAATGTTCTTTCTCACCCCTCTATTCCCCTGATTTTCTTTCAAAAACACTTTTGAAATATTTATTTTATTTATTTTTTTGATGTGTATGAGTGTTTTGCCTGCATTTATGCACATGTGCCATGTCAATGCAGTACCTGTGGTGGTCAAAAGAGGGCATCAGGTTCCTTTAAACTGGAGATGCACACAGTGTGAACCGCGTTAAGTTCTGGGAACTGAACCTGGGTCTTTTGCAAGAGCAGCAAGGGCTTCTAACGACTAAGTCATCTCTCTAGCCCTTCTTCCTTTTTGTAAACATGTAGGGAGTCTGACAAAACAGTACCGGACCTGTCTTCATGTCAAATGTTGCAAAAGTTGCTCCCAGCGTTTGTGGGTCTGTGAATAGCCACGATTCATTTGGCAAAGTGCATCTGTCTGCCTGCTGCCTGTCTGTCTGCCTGCCTGCCTGCCAGCTGTCTGCCTGCCTGCCTGCCGCCTGTCTGCTGCTTGCCTGCCTGCCAGCTGTCTGCCTGCCTGCCTGTTGCCTGTTGCCTGTCTGCCTGTTTGCCTGCCTGCCTGCCTGCCTTCCTGCCTGCCTGTCTGCCTGCTTGCCTGCTTGCCCGCCCTCCTGCCTGATCTAGCCATGCCTCCTCCCTACCCACAGGACTCTACCTGTTTGGCCAGCAATGACCATGGGCTGCACAGAAAGCTGGAACAGTTTATCGAGCACCAGGTGGAGGAAGAGCACGAGGGGCTCCAGGCGGGAGGAGTTGAGGCAGATGATGCTAAGTTTCAGCTCATGCTCCAGCGTGCTTTCTGTGATCTTCTGGTCCAGCACACGGATGGGGAAGCTCACCTGGCTCTCCAGGGAGTGGCAAAGGGTGAAGAACCTCTCCAGGTGGTTATCCTGGGAGGGCAGAGGGTGGAAGAATCTCAAGAGCTGTTATTCGTTCACCATCCACCCAGGAGCTTGGTGCAATCCCTCAGCCCGTGCTTTGGAGTAGACGTCGAAATCCCAGATGCTTCCAGCGAAGGCAGTGGACTCATTTGTAGAATGTGGTATACAAAATAGGACCTTTTGATAACTATTAGTCAAAGACACAATAGACCAGGCTCCCACTGATGCTGTAGGAAGTTGGTGGACTAGGTATCACACTGTCAAGAAAGGGCACAAAGCAGATGGGTAACCCGGCGGTGGCAGGCCTTGATGTCCCTTACCTGGGTGTGAACGGAAGAAACAGCTTGCACTTCAATATTAAATACCCCCTTATGGCCCTCGGCCCACTTAATGGGAGGGTTCTGTAAAGGGACTTTCTGTGTTAAAGAGAGAGAAAGAGAAAGATTAGCAATGCGATTTCCCTTTTCAATTGCTAATAAGCAGTACAAGCAACATGTCAGGAATATCAAGGCTCTACAGATGGAGAACTTCCATAGCTAGACTTGGGAGTCAGAGGCCTTTGTTTAAAGTCTACACTTGTTATTTTCACACTGATAAGTCAAGCACATACATACACACACACACACACACACACACACACACACACACACACACACACACACGGCCTTAGCATTTGCTCAAATGGTGGAAGGGTTAGCTTGGTGATCTACCTCTAACCTCTTATTCAACACCGAAGGTCTTTGAGGTTACGAATGTAATCATGTGATCGTCCTATCAATCAGGGATATCAGGACAAAGACTGGGAATCTGAATGGGCTTGAATGCCAGAAGTCACTTCCCTTTTAGCAAAGTGTTTCCAAGTGGCAGTCCTGCTTGGCTCCCACTTGCTCGTTATGCATCCTTCATTTCATTTACCACCAATACCTACTCCTTAGGCCTTAGAAACAACTCCTGTCTCGAGCTCCCAACAGTACTATGTTCCTCTAGAGAGATGAGAGGGTGTCGGAGCAAAGAGAGCCTAGCATGGGCGTTGCACCTCTTTCATCATGGTGGCAGGAAGCATGCATAGGCAAGGGGGCAGAGATGGATGGATGTCTCCGAACGGCACACGCTGGAACCCAATCTCACAGAGCTCTAGTTGGCCCACAGGGTATTGGGCCCATTGTGAATGGGTTGTTAATGTTTAAAAGCCAGCAACGTTCATATAACAGGCTCATTTCTTTCTTTTTTTTTTTTAAAGATTTATTTATTTTTTTATTTTTATGAGTACACTGTCGCTGTCTTCAGACACACTAGAAGAGGGCATCTGATCCCATTACAGATGGTTGTGAGCCACCATGTGATTGCTGAGAATTGAACTCAGGACCTCTGGAATAGCAGTCAATGCTCTTAACTGCTGAGCCATCTCTCTAGCCCCAACAGGCTCATTTCTAACTTGAGAGCTGGAAGATCTCCCAGCACGGTGTCAGTCTGTGGAGCAGAGGCAGCCACAGTCTTTGAAACCTGTGCACAACCCCAGAGTGAAACATTCCACCAGGACCAGCCTCACTTATATGCCTTGTTGGACTCCTGCAGACACTGGAGTTCACATTTGTGATCTAGAGGAGTGACATTCAATAGAAACCCAATGGGGAATCAACATTACTTTTTCATTGGAGAGAGAGGGCTATAGAGAGAGAACATGCATGTGTGTATGCATGCACACATAGGGGCCTGAGAATAACTTTAGGGAGTTGGTTCTCTCCCCCTACCCTGTGGGTCCTGGAGGTCAAGATCAAACGCAGGTCATCATACTTGGTAGCGAGCACCCTTACCCATTGAGCCACCTCACTGGCTTCAAAATTTTTAAGTTTTAGGGAGGCCACATTAAAGAACATGGAGGGCAATTTCAGCAGACTATCTCATTTAACACAGTATGGCCTATTTCCTCAATGACAGGTCAATATAAATTATTAATAAAAAAATCGCTTTTTTCAATACCAAGTCTTTGAAATTCAGCTCATATTTTACACTGACAGCTCCGAGTCAGAACTAGCCCATTCAGGATCTCACTGGCCACTTGCTACTGCTGGATCTGACAGGGAACAGCAATGAGAGGGGTGAACAGCAATGAGGGTGAATCTATAGGTATGAAAAAGAAGCGAATATTTACTTTAACACTATTTACTGCTTGATAAGCACCAGCTCAGTTAATGCCCACTGCACTTCATAGTCAGATGTGGACTTCATTTCACCTTTGATAATCAGAGGATAAACATTTTATCATGTGTCTTGCATTACATGCCAGCAGTGGGACCACGCTCATACAGTTGGAGAGTGGGAGATCGTTATTTGGGATTCGGATTTTCCTTAAAGCTCAGGTTGAGATTGGCATGGCGGTGCATACTTGTAGAGAGGCAAAGGCAGGAGGGTCAGGGGAGTTCATAGTCATTCTTGGCTGCTTGGTGAATTTGTGGACAGCCTAGGCTATAAATATTTAAAGTCCCTGTCTTAAAAAAACATTTTAAAAAAATCCAACAAAGCAATAACACAAACTCAGGTTTTATCCATGCTTTTGAAAACAAAACAAAAGAAAACAAAAGGCAGGAGTTCTATCAAATTGGAAGATGGAGCTTAAAAATTGAAAACCAGTTTGTGTGTGTGTTTTTTCTTGTTCTTGCTTTTTAACAATGGCTCACTAAGACTTATACTCAGTGATCTTCCTGCCCCAACTTCACTCAGACTGGGATTACAGCATGCACCACCTTGCTTGGCTCTGCAAAGGCTGTTGTGAGGGATTACTGCAAGATACTGTATGCCTAGGACATAAAGATGAGCTGGAATGACTCCATCCTTAGGCTAGCCTGTGGTGCAGAACAGCTTTAGTCTAAAACAAAGGGAAAGGGCCAGCCTGGGGGTATCAGAAAATGGCAGGGGAGAAAGACAGTGGGGGATCTATCTAAATTCGAGGTCCTGGAAACTTTTCAATGTAAAACCCAAAGAATTAAAGGAAGAACTATAGGTGGTCTGAGCCCTAACTCAGACGAGCATAAAATCATGATTCTGGTGGGGAGCTGGGAAGATGGTCACAGAATGGAGAAAGGATGATATTCAGGATCACGTTAAATTTTAAGGTCCTCTGATCGTATTGTGATAGAAAGAGTCGTATCTTCAAGATACGTGATAAAATATTTATGAATAAGATGATCTGCTTAAAAATACTACTCATTGATGTAGACCTCTGCTAATGGGTGGAGAAATGTGATATGGAGCTAGGAGCCATGGGATTGGCTATCTTTAGACTGGGGTATTGCTACAGCCTGCAAAAGCAAGAGGGACAGGCAAGACAGGAAGGGTGTTGGCCCTGGCATTGGCATCTTTACAGTCCACCTGGCTGTGACCACTGGCCCACAAGAGGAACTGCTGATACAGGCCTGGAAACATGAAAGGATTCTTGACAAGTATGGTGTCTGTCATAAGTGGGCTCACCCTGCCTCCCCATCTGCAGAACCCTAACCCTGTGCAGCACAGATAATTCCATGCAGCACTGCCTCAGGTGCACGTTGCACCTACAGAGCATTCTGGTGTGGTGACGTCTAAATGAGTAAGATATTCATCCCATCCTGTCGGAACAACGTGCTCTCAGCAAACACTGCATGCTTGGAGATGACAGCCCTGGAGAACCGAGTGAGTGACATCCCCAGGAATGGGAAGTGGGTGTGGGAAAGGGACTGCAGACCACAGCAGGACCGGAAGCAGCTGCCAGGCAGCGCTGGTTACCTCAGCGGAATGTATGGAGTAGTTGGGTGGTAGTTTTTCCAAGGCAACAGGCAGACAGTAGGATCCAGTTTGAAGACGTTCGTTTAAGAGAATCGGCAGCCACTGAAACAGATGGTGTCAAGAGCAGAGACGGCTTTATGGCTGCACGCAACTCGGGCGATTTATCTAGCTCCCAGCCAGCAAACAAAACTAAACAATGATTAGATATTGACCGGGTCTTCTGGCAGCGGTTTCTGTCACGTTCCCTGAGCTGTAAATTCCCTGAGCATTTCTGAGATGGTAATGTCAATGATTTGCTGCACTTTTTCTTTATGGCCACTGTCAACTCCTGTCTGATTATCAATGTTCATTTACCTTTCATGGTTTTTAAAGAAAAAACTCCCCCCCCCAAGAGCTAATTCTACCTGTGAAGCACTTACATTAAATTTGGAAAGAACAGATAGTGTAATGGTTCTTTTCTTAAATGCTCTTTAGAGATTTACCACCCACCAGCTTTCCATGGGAGGAGCCCGTCATTCTCTAGGTAAAGCTGTTTCTACTCTCGGCTGTAATATGCACCACATATTTGGCAGCTCCAGTCAGGAGAGAAGCAAGTGAGCAGACTCCATACGGTCTCTGGAGGGACCTTGGCTGGTACACACCAGCAACCGCAGGGGGAAGCAGAGTGTTGACAGCGACTTACCGAGTACCCCAGAAGGCTTTCTCCGGAGGCGCCTTGTTTCTGCTGACAGCTGATGTGGTAGAAGGTGAAGAGGAGGTGGTGATTCACCGTGAGCTTGGCGGGGAGCTTAATTTTCACTTCTTCATAAAAGTCAGGAGACCTGTATCAGAAGCACATTGTATGCAGGTCACTCTCAGCAAAAGGATGAGTCCCTGGGTACGAGACGGAGCCCCTGCTGCCTGCCGACCCTTTGCTCCCCTGTGCCCGCAGGCTGTGGGGCTTTTTATTTCACGTCATCCTGCCCCTTGCCATAAGGCCTTGCAAGCCATGCTGATACTATGAGAAACATTCCACCTACAGAAAACTAACTGTCAAGGCTCTGTTAGACAGAAAGGACTTTCCCCACAGGATGGAGAAACAAAAGTCAATCTGAAGAGGGTGAATGTCTGAGTACGGCTATGATCTCTTTTTCCCATCTCGGCTTCAACAACAGCCTGGCATGTGGCTGTCCTCATCAGTGGGCTGCGCTGAGGCTTCAAACATCACCCACTTAGTCTCCTCGACAATCTTGGCCAAGGTTCACAGGAAGCCCCTAGGAGTCTGGTTATCAGGTCAGGGTGAAACCCACAGGGATGTCCCTCCTCCCCTGTGATATGTAAACGAGGTTAGATTGCCAGTCCTGTGACTCACTTTACTGATGTAATTGAATATACCATTTTTCCTTTGGTTGGCAGATGACAAGATGACCGTAGAGAGTAGGGGCTTAGTTTCAGGCCCTCTGGATTTCAGAGCAAGTGAGAAAATACTCTTCTTTATTTAACAGCATAAAAGTGTCTTTATCATCATTTTGTAAATAGTCAGAATTATATTAGACAGATATTTCCTATCAAAGCCTTAGTCATTTATAAAAATTATGCATTAGCAACACAGAACAGGCGTAAAATCCTCTGCTCTGTTGCCAGGTTGCAAAAACTGTTGGAAAAAGCACTTGTGGAGTTAAAAACCAAAAACCTAGGGGATATGGAAATGGCTGTAGTATATGTTCAGGAGTCTGAAATATACTTACTTATTATGGTATGTAATAGCTGTGTACACTTCCTGCAGAAATTCAGGCCCACTGGACTTCCCAAAGATGACCTGTTTGTCAACATGGAAGGAACCAAGTTAAGAGGGATTTGGGGCTCTATGAACATGTGCTACCACACCAACAGGACACTGCTCTCGCAGAGCTGTAGTTTATAAGTTAAGGCTAAGTCCTATCACTGGCCCAACCATATGGACCAGAAGTGGGATGAAGGATAAACTGAGGTTTTAAGGGGATAATGAGTGACCAAAGGCACAGGCTTGTGAGATTGGAAAGCCAGAGGTCTCTTTACATTCATTTGTCCCCAGTGAGACACCAGCATCTTTTCCTCTCCAGGACAAGGACTTAGCCATGTGGGTGATTGTAGTCTCCACTGCCCTGGCCACCCGTGTGCAGAAAGCTCATGGAGTCTGCTGCAGCCCTGATGGTACATGATCTGTCTAGTGAACTTGCAGCAACCACAGACCTGGCCCAGGGCTTGGTGAGTGGAGAACTGGCTTACATTTACCACCACTGTCCCTTGGCTGATGTGCACACACACACTTGGAAGCCTGAGTGGTGGCCTGCCAGGGCTAGGGCAGAGGGGACTAGGCGAGTCCTCTAGACCACTCTCCTTCCAAGCATCCTCTCTTCCGCTTTTCCCGCCACTGTTGCAAGAGATCACCTTGCATCAGCGAAGAGGTGGGAGAGAGGGCGGACTTTCTAGAAAGTAAATACACAGGGGAGGAAGAAATGACTTCCACCAGAAAAGGATGTGAGGGAGAAAGCCCAAACCTCTCCCTCTCCCACTTAATGCGTAGGGATTCTCCCCATCCCCCCATGTGCTGCAGAGGATCAAACCCAGGACCTCTACATGTGCTAAACAAATGTTCTCAGTAGCTACAACTCCAGCTGAATACTAGCTGAATTCCAGGATGTGTGTGAATAGTAATAGCAATCGACCATGTCATTTACTAGGAAATTCTGGTGTTAGAGGCCTCTTAGGTAATACTATTCTAGTCTGTATTATTAGTTTATAATTTGACTCAGGATAAAAGTCCATTTCCAAAAGGCGTTGCGCTGGTGTGTTTATTATCACTGGGCTTTGCTTCAGGTCTGTTCTGCGTGGCTCTACTCACGCTTATCTACGTGCATATGTTGAAGAAATTCAGCCAAAGAGTGAGCACCAAGTCACCCTTTAACTCTTCAGTGTTAGAATGGCCTCGCTCTGTGAGCAATGTGGAGAGACCCCACACCACCTTTCAGTCCTTTAAAATGACCATCACCTCCAAGGTGTGGCATCTCACAAAGGTATAATGTGGGAAAGAGACTTAAGACTGGTGCTGTTTCTCTACCATGGTCCTGTGGACAATTCTGGACTAGCCAGAAAGGTTCCTGCATATAGGCTATGCTGGAACAAAACATTACATACATTGAGCCAGATGTGGCTCACTGGTAAAGCCCTTGTCTAGCACCACCAAGAGACCTTGGGTGTGTGGTGGACATACTCTGTATGCTAAGCAACTCTTGATTTCATCCCTGTGACCTGGCAGAGGGAGCACAGCCCACCCAACTGGAGGCAAACACTACCCATCTACTTACTGGCATAGCATTGCTGGGGTCTTCTCCGCACATAAACTGAATCTTTATTGTAATGTTCCGGGCAGATGCTAGCTTGTTAGCGAAGTTCAGCCTCTGTGGGTATACGTACAGAAGGTTTCTGGAAAAGAGGGGCACCAGTGATCAGCTGTCCATGTCTAGAGTTCACTTCTGCTTTGGTTTCAGTCCAGAAGTTGCTCTCTAAGGTGATGGCAGATCTATGTGGGTTTTGTGAGACACCACCATGGTATTACAGTGGCCAGGACTACAGGGGCAGGAGATGATGCAGCTCAACATACTCCAGACCTCAGGTTCAGGTGCTGCTCTACGAGCAGGTGACTATGAGGACAGAGGGTTATGTCGACGGCTACGACATGAACCTCGTATTAGCAGATGCAGAAGACAATCATTCAACGGGGTTGGGTCACACTGAAAGAAGGTAATGCTACACTGCCATAAAGTGTCCCCCACTGGAAATGACTGATGCGATGAGGAGTCATCCGGAAGGCAATATGGCTTTGTTATTTCTCAAGGTGTCTTCTGCAACCCATGTCCATACTACTGCCATGATCCCTTATGTTGTTTTGAGATAATGACAAATGCTGTCAGGCTGTCTCTGTTGACATTTTTATGCGTCTGTGTAGAGGAATGACTCTGTGGTTAAGAGCACTTGAATCACAACCATGAAGAACAAAGTTTGGATCCCAGTATCCAGGCAACAAACTGGGCACCTGGAGAATGCTTGTAACGTCATGTCTGAGGGTGAGGCAGAGAAAAGAGGCTCTCTGCAGCTTGCTGGCTTCCAGCCTGGCAGACCTGAGCTCTTGATTGAGAACTAGACCCTGCCTCTGTGGAAGAGGTTGAGAGAGTTGGAGGACACCTGACATCATCTTCTTCATCTTCATCTCAGTGAGCATGCACTTACACTAACATGTTCACATAGACACACACACTATCTGAATAAATTTCTTTAAAGATTTAGCATATTTTTCGTTCTCAATATATATTATTAAATTATTAATGTTACCAATTGGGTCTTCATTCAAATGCAAAGTTATGTTTCACTAGAAAAAAACTTCATGAATTTAGTAGTCACGTGTGAGGTAAATAAATAGCTGAGTGGACCTGCTTCTGATGGACTGAGAAGAAAACCCCAAAGAAGCCACTTTGGATCAGATGAGCACAGAAAGCCATGTTAGAAATCTAATCCTGGTGAACCACTCAGGAGGTGGCAAGTGCATGTTCAGAATCCCCGCCCTGGTCTGGAAAGAGGATGAGATGAGATTTCTAAGTGTTTCAAAATGTGCAGTTTTCTGAGCTAAACAGATAGCACATTAGAGAGAAGCCGGATTTGGGAACTAGGCCTAACCCCTCCTGCCCGCCCCGTTTCAGAATAAGGCCGAGTCCATTCGCTTTGAGGTGGTTAACCCTGCCTGCTAAGCCTGTCCTCTCCAGTCTGATCTACTCTTTCTAATCCCAGTGCTATGTAGTGTTAACAGGTATTTGGGATAAGAAGGTGAACCATGATAAAAACTTGAACATAGTTCCATTTAGTCTTTTTCCTCATACAATAAATACTTTTTAAAAAATCAAACTGTATATACAATTTCATCATGTTTTAGTGTCTAATACTGTTCAATTATAACCATTTCCAATGTTATTAGATATTCTTTATAATCACGATTTTAATTGCTGAACACTATTTCATATAATGAACATGCTGCAGTGTATAATAGTCCCCCAAAGCATATTTATATTGTTTTCTCCCTTTCGTTGATTATAGAGCTGTGATGAACATTTGTGCCTTGATCCTTTGCCATGAAGTAGACTTTTAAAAGAATTCTTTTAAACCCCGGAGTGCTCCAGTTTTCATCTTTAGATTAATTGATAGGTACTGATCAACCTTTAATGCTGTGCTTGGAGGAATGATAGATGAGCTAGGGTTTGAAAAACGCTTTGGAGTAGCAGGATGAAGGGCATGTAAGTCACTCTAGCAGTGGCCTGCTGGACTGGACAGTGTGGTTTGCTGTTACCACTCTCGTCTTTGGCCCCAGTAAGCGGGCATCACAGACCTGTCCCCTATGACCCAACACCAGTCAACTGTTTTGCACAGTGCTTCTGAAGGGGTTGCTGGACCTTTGGTTCAAGTGTCACCAGCACAGCTGCTCAAGGTTATGTTGGTACTATCTGCACACACACAACGGAAGAAAAAGTCTTAGAGAATTTGGTTTAATATCCCCCTTTGCAAACCATGAAACTGACTCCCAGAAAACTAGAGTGACTTTGCCTAAAATGCTTTTGAGAAGATTGTTTTCCTAAGGACCACCATATTTCTTACTGACAAGAATGCTAAGTAATGTGTTTGGCTGATTAGCATCTCTTACAGAGTGAACAGAAGAGAATAATGCTTTTCTTTTGAGAGGGAGGAGCTCTATGTCTGGTCTGTAATCCAGAGCTTGTATCAGAGAAGTGTAATCTTAGTCAACTGGTCAACAGGCTCGTGTGATTTATATTATAAGCTAGCATTAAGGAAAATTGTAAAAATTATATTATTGAAGAGCCTATAAGAAGACAGTCCATACTGTAAACAGGAATCCCTCGTATGAAGGATGAAGCTGTTTTGACAGGTTCTGTAATAACTAGAGGCCTCATGAATGTGCAAGGCATTCGAGCCTAATCTTATTTTTTTAAATCACATTTGGAGAAATGTAATCAAAGAGATGTTCTTTACTTATATGCATCACAGCTTAGAGAAGGAGAAAGTTGGATGTTACCCTTCCAAAGAGTGTTTTAAGCATCCTTCAGATGGCTTCGCTTGATTAGCAGCTCTATAGGTTGTTAATTCTTCCCACAGATTCAGCAATATGCCATTTATATACTTACAAATATGTGTATATATGTGTTTATTATCTTGCAGTGCTGGAAGTCAAGTCTAAGGTTTTACACATGCTAGGCAAGCATTGAGCTTTATCCCTAGCCCTCAACTTAGTTTTAAAACTCATGTGAGGTCCAGGACTAACTGTAGAACTGTGGCCATTCATACATCAAACAGTGGCTTGAACTCTTTTTTTCTTTCCAACTTGGCACTGTCCTTTATTTCCTTTGTGGAGAACAGGATAGCCCAAAGGAACATTTAAAGCCACAGCATTAAAAACACATTAGTTTGGCTTTTCCTAAGTTTAGTCTATCCCTTATCTAGAAGTACAATGAAAGAAAGAGAAAATCTCACCCCTACCCCTTTCCCCCAGGACAACACTCAAGCACATTCTAGAGGCTTCTACAGCTCTGCTAGGATCAAGGAGTAAGTCAGCTATCATAGAAAGCATGTTAGCTTCTGTTGGAAAAACTGGACAATTTAAATGGCTCTGCAACTGAGCTTCGAAATCACATCAACCAGCAGGAAGGGAACAAAGTGCAGTGCACCCTGAAAGCCAAACAGGCGAAAGGGTGGAATAAACCCTCTGTCAGAGGGACGAGTAGGCCATGAGAGTGAGGTCCACGGAGAATTCTCATGAGCCAGTGACATTCCTGGAGCACCAGCTGCTGTTGCTGAGCTCCTCAGAGCGAATGAGCTTTCTGTGCAAAGGTGACAGATGATGTCACAGTGACTCTCTTATCACTGATCAGGTCAGGGGACCATGACTTCAGCGGGATGGAAACTATGTCACAGGGAGGAAAGTCTATGATAGCGGAGACAGGGACAGTTTTCTGGCTAGTGAGAGTAGAGAGCAAGCCAACCCTTCATGCGGTGCTCCCACGTCTTCCACTCCTGACCTGGGTACACGAGGAAGGGCGGTCAGCAGAGCTAGAACGCAGCCTCTGGAACTCTGGGAGACTTCACCACAGGCTTAGAGATCCCAACAAGCACCACGATCAGCTACCACTGCTCGTGACCAACCCTGGACTCTTCTTTCCTGTGTGTGCCTCTTTGAAAGTGGAGCTAAGGTGAGTCGGAGACTTACTTTCCATACATGATGTTGGGTAAAAACCCAGAATGTAACTAAACATACAAACAAACAAATCAAAAAACCACCACCACCCCCCAAAAAAAAACAAAAAACAAAAAACAAACCAAATCAAACAAAACAAAAAAACTCTGACAGGGCTAAAAGCTAGGCAGAACATGAGGACCTATGAAAGCTGGGGCTGGAAAAGACTGGGAAATGAAAAGCTGTAGGTTTGACTTTGAAATGGAATTGGTGCCAATTTTAGCTTTCTTTCTGTTATTTCAATATGCAACCTGTGATGAAGTAATGGTATCTAAACACACTTGTTTTTAAATGGAGGGGAAAAAAAGTACTGATTTTCCATTGTGTGGGTTGTCTTCTTTGTACTGGTACTGCTGGTAAATGATGTGTTTCTGTAGCAGAGCAAAATGGGTTTTAAGTTCATTTCCTGACCTGTTGTAAAGGCGTTGCCGTCAACCGTTGTGCACAAGGATGCCTATGAACACAGTGACATCCCCAAATCTAGATCTCAGCAGAACTGCAGAGCCCGGAGATCTGGAGGCTGGATCAAACCCTCGGGATTGCTCCCTCCACCTCTCACTTCCCCTACCTTCTGTGTCTCTCCTGCTTTCTCTGCACCTTTAATTTGCAGGTGTATCTCTCCCTGCCTCTTCCCAACTCTCCATCTCTGTGTTTCTCTGAATAGCACCCCTCACTCTGTCACTGCCTCTGTGACAATCTGAGATGTTCCTCCTAAGCTGATCTCTGGTCACCAGGTCCATCTGTCATTGAAACCTGTTTCTTAACACTTTTTGTTGCTGTTGTTGGTTTGAGACAGGTTGCTATAATGTTATATAGAGTATATACAATAAGTGAGGAAGACAGTACATTTTAATATGTGTTAAGTAACACATGCTCAGATGCTTACAGCCTAGGGAAATCCTAGGTCTTAGATATGGATTCTAGAAGCTAGGGACAGGAAAATAGGTTTCTCTGTCCTAGAAATAGAATTGCATAGGAGTCAGCTTTGCTGCTTGAGCATCCGTACACCTAAACGTCTCTATATCTTACTCCAGAGATGCTTGCTCATCTGTGTTCATAGTGGCCCCATCCACAATGGGAAGGAAATGGAATGAGCCCAGATGTCCATCAACAGATGAATAAATAATGAAAATATGGTATATATGCAGAATTTTATTCAGCTATAAAATATAATATGAAATCTTCAGGAAAACAGATGAACTGTAAAATATATTAAGTGAGGTGTCCTAGACTCAGAAAGACGCATCCTAAATCCTTCTCTCATATGTGGATCTTAGCTTCTAATTCATATATGTTCATATTTATGGGAGGGTGGTTGTGAACAGAGGCCAGAAGGCAAGAAAGGGAACCCTTAAAGACTGCTGGGTACTAGAGCACATGTTATTTAAAAGTGGAGTGGGGAGTACTGCGGGTGGAAGGGCTTTAGCAGGGACAGGGAGCAGGGAGCAGGGAGCAGGGAGACGAAGGGTAGAGGGGAACTTGGCTAAAACATGTATGAAAACATTATATGGGAAGTCTGCTGCTCTGGAAGCTAATAAATCAAGAGGAAGCTAAAATAATAATATTAAAAACAAATAAAAACCCATCTTGGAATCAGCTAGTAGGCTCATTCATGCCCCCTGCCCCTTAAACCCTTACCCTTGGCAAGGGAACACCTACTTTCTTAGTGTTTTGGTCCTTCTCTGTGCACTGAGTGGATACATTTCTTTTCTTAAGGTAAAAAAGAAGAAACTGGTTTTTCCGTGTTATTAGCTTTCTTTTACCCTGAGACATATGTATTTAGTTTAATAGCAAACTGGTGAGACATCTGCATTAGAGCAGATGGTCTGTACTGGATCCTCCCGATGCTACGCCACCAGAAGAACCTCACACAGGAAAGCTCTCTGCTTCCTCAAAGCCGCAATGTGGCCATTTCAAAGTAATTCCTTTGTCTTCTGCTGTGTTTTAAAAATCCCCATCTTTAGAGTTTACAGAGGCAAAGTTAAATAGCTGAGGCGCTTCAGCAGCGGAAATGCAGGTGAGCTAACCGGAAATTCAGGTGAGCTAACCGGAAGTGCAAGTGAGCCAACCGCCCCCACTAGAGGCTTCGCTGCAAGTGGAAAAGTAGGTACTCTTTACCTCTTCAGCAGCCAGAGGGCAAGACTGATGCCAGCAGATACCCAGATGCCTACTAATGCCAGCATCTGTGGTGAGCTGATGGCCCCGATGCAAGCCTTCAAAGGGAAGTGGCTATCTCCACTAATTAAGCAAGGCAGATAGCCAAGGAGGTGATTCTTGTTTGCCATTCACATTTCACTTCTAGGGAGATCTATTTTAGACGTGATAGGAATGGCTGACGTTATTCCACACTTACTATGTACAGGTGCCGCCCCTCAGTGTCAGAGAGAAGCTTTAGGGTTTTTAAATATACAAAGAACAGAGTGGTAAGGTCGGAAATCTCAGAACTCGGATTGGTTTTGGTTTGTGACAGTGTTTCTTCTAGGTAGCCCTTGGCCTTGTAGATGGGTGCCATCAGGCTCTGCCTCCAGAGCTTAGTATTTTATGTGTTGTGGAATTAGGAAACCTACCAACCTCATGTGTCTTTTTTTTTTTTTTTTTAAAGTAGAAGTATGCTTTGAAAACACACTTACAAATGCTCCACAATTCTGCTACTGCCAGCCGTCCTTAGAGGAGCAAGGGACAACTGACATCTGCATCACCCGGGAGTCAGTATGACAAACACTGTGCCTGACATATCCAACTTCAAGAAGCACCGGCTAAAGAGAATTAGTTTGTTTTTAATCTGCAGGCATATGAAGCCCAATAGTTGATTGTGGTATTTTCCTCTTATTTAGGCTTTACTGCTAGGAAGCTCAAGGTCAAATGTGTAGCTTGCTTTTTGAGAAACTGCCAAAAACTTTGAAAAGTATTTTGTGTATCTACTTCACCCAGCCTTAGATAGATTTCTCTTCCTTTGTTTTCCACATACAGTAGTATATGGTGGTTCTGATGAGGATGGGCCCAGAGGCTCATATACTTGGGTGTTTGATTTCCAGTTGGAGGACTGTTTAGGAAGACTTCAGAGGTGTGGTCTTGCTGGAGGAGGTGTGTCCCTAAGGGTGGGCTTTGAGTTTACCAAAGCCCAACCAGGCCTTGTCTCCCTCTCTCTGCCGCCTGCTTGTGGATCAGGATGGAAGCTCTCACCCACTGCTCCAGCTCCATGCCTGCCTGCCTCCTTGCTCTCTGCCATGATGGCCATGAACTAACCCTGTGAAACTGGAAGCGAGCCCCCCAGATAAATGCTTTCTTTTAACAGTCACCTTGGTCACGGGGTCATGGTGTTTCATCCCAGCAATAGAACAGTAACTACGACCTGATCCCTCTAGGCTCCCTCTGACAGTCTCTCCCGTCCCAAGGTTCGTAAGCAATTGCACAAACACAGAGTCCTTGCTGCACCCTGCCCTGCCATTCTGAGAGCGTGGGCTCATGCCATTATCAGTACTTAATTTTGTTTCCAGTGGTCTGTTAGGTCAAGTGCAGACTCATAACGGACTTGGTGGAAAACAAAAACGGAAAGGAAGCTCTGCTATGTGGGGTGAAGAGAAAGGTCCATCTTCAGAATTCAGGCAAAAACAGTTAAGCATGAAGCCTGTTTCAAGACAGGAGCCATGTCTCTCCCAACTAACACCTACTCATCACGGGACTTATGAGGCATAACTGGGGATTTTTCTGTTAAGTAAGCCAGATACAGAAGCATAAATATTTCATGTTTTCTTGTGGAATGATCTCTCTCTGTCTCTGTCTCTGTCTCTGTCTCTGTCTCTCCTCTCTCTCTCTCTCTCTCTCTCTCTCTCTCTCTCTCTCTCTCTCTCTCTNCTCTCTCTCTCTCTCTCTCTCTCTCTCTCTCTCTCTCTCTCTCTCTCTCTCTGTGTGTGTGTGTGTGTCTTTCTCTCCTATTGTGAAGAGGAAGGGGAGAAGCAGAGAAATGTAATGGGAAGTGAACATGGTTACCTGACAATGATACATTTGAAAAGATGTCATTGTGAAACTAGTGGCTAGAATACAGCAAAATATATGCTAATAGGAAGAGAGACAGAAAAGAAGAGGAGCCTGAGGAGCTGAAGCAGCAGCAGCAGCAGCAGCAGCAGCAGCAGCAGCAGCAGCAATGGTGGATAAACCACCTGCCATCTGTGACCTGATTTCAGGAACATCAGAAAACTGAAAGCTGATAAATTGATAGGGGATCTGCATCACCCCTTTCAAGTGACACCATAGGACTTGTCAGCTCAGCATTGTTGGTGTGTGTGTGTGTGTGTGTGTGTGTGTGTGTGTGTGTGTGTGTGTGTGTGTATGTGTGGTGTATGCATACATGTTGAGGTCAGAGGAGAATGTGGGCATCCCACTCCATCATTTTCCACCCTATCCCAGGGTCTTCTGTCACCCCCAGAGTCTCCTGCTACCCCCGGGCTCTCCTGTCAGTCACTCTCCACTCCTACCCACTCCCTGGATTACAGAGGCATACATCGATATGACTGGCATTTTTGGCACAGGTCTTAGGACTTGAATTCAAGTCCTCATGCTCGACAGCAAATGTTCATCACTGAGCTTCATCTCCAGCTCTACCCATCCTCACACCACCCCCTGCCCCGCCCCGCCCCGCCCCAGCCCAGGCCTAGTTTTAAACTTTGAAGAAAAGGTGAGAAATATGCACGGGATTTTCTCACCACTAAACATAACTATTAGCCTCAGTGTGCAAATCCTTTAGAACACAACGAGCCATTAAGTTGAGGTCCTCTGATTTGGTCCTTATTAAACCATCCTGTTTATATTTCCAGGAATAGTTGCATAGATCTAAATTCATACTTTGAAAGTTATTTAGCAAGACTATGAAGTAAAAGAGGTAAGATAGACCTATCTCTTGCATTCTTATAATCTCTCTGGTATTTTAAGCTAGTGGGCAAATAATTTTACTTTTCAATCTAAAAAGATACATGTAATCAGTTAGCCATGGTTTCTTATGTGGGGGCTGTGTATGTAGCTCAGTGGAAGAGTGTATGCTTAGCAGCAGAAGGCCTTAACTTCCATCTCCAGCACCCAAAATAAAACTAAAAGTAAAAGTACACTGTCTTACTGTGCTGTCAGAATTCAGGCTTCCCCACTCCTGCAGGCCTGGTTATGTGGATTTGTACCCGTGGTGTTTGTCCGCCTCTCCCACCCACGTCCACTCTTCCCCTCAGAAAACCCTGACAAAGCAGCTCTTGGTTAGCCCTGATTCCTGCTGTGAGGGTCCAAGGGCAGGCTGTCTGAGGCCTGAAACCTCAGGGCATCCATTCATTCAGAGCTGTTAAATACCTCTGCTCTAGAGAGAAGAGTGGATGAAGGTTGACTTTTGGGGACCTCAGTAGATAGTAGAGTTGAAATTGAGGATGAAAACACTTAAAAACAGAAGGTCCCTGACCTTTCCTACATCAGAAAAGTAAGTAAGAGGAATAGTCCTGAAGGCTAACCCATCAGAGGAGAGTTAGCCCTGCTGAAGACCAGTTTTGAAACAAACAAACAAACAAACAAAGGTGCATTGACTCCCTATTTCCTGGGATACAGAGGCAGGAGGGTCACTTCAGCCCAGAAGCCTGGAGCCAACCAGAGCAGACTAGTGAGACCCTGTCTGGAAACAATGATGACAAAAGTTAATCAAAATACAGAAACCAAAGATGGCCTCCTGGATTTCAGGGAACTCTCTCCAGTCTAGACAAACCACGAAAACCACAGTGAACTACAAGCTGGGATTTGCCTTCATCTAATTACCTCCCTATTCCTTCTGCCCCAGTGAGCCTTGACCTGAGGCTATCTGAAAAGAGTGTCTTGTGAACCTCTTGCTGAGTTCTATAAATAGGACCTATAGGGTAAAAATAGCATCTATAACCATCAATAAGCATGACTTAATTAGAACAGTCATACGGGAGGGAGTAGCAACCGAAGTGTGGTAGGTCCAGATGAGCATAACCATGAACTGTACAGCCAACGACTATGCACATAGCCTGCCTTTATGCACCGTTTTCCTCGCTGCCTCCCCTGTACCTCCCACATAATCCTTGGCTCTGCTTTAGTTTCCTGTACCAGAGAGCATTCGTAGAAGTGTAGGTTTGTACAAGGCACTACTGCCCCAAAGGAGTGGGTTGTATAGTGAACTACCGCCCCCAAGGAGACTTCATTCTGTGTGTCATGGGATGCACACCTTGGCCTCTTTCCATTCCATCTTCCCAAAAAAATGCTAAATACTGAGAAAGAAGACTGAGCTGGTGGTAAGAATAAAATCCTTTGCAAAAAACAGAACAGAAGTTCCTCTTGAAGTACTAGGGTCATTCTCACGTTTTCTTGGTCTTGTGTTTAAGAGGTGAACCATAAAATGTGTGGGCCTCTGTAACAAAACTGTATCTGTTTTCTAATGCAAAAGGCAGCTGCTGCTTGCCTGAGTGCAGAAGTGAGAGAACTGTGCCCTCCAGTGGCTGAATGGTGCACTAAAATCATAGCTTAGGAATAAAAATAAAATAAAAGGCTGTAAAGAAAGTTGTCGGCACTCTTCTGAATTTTTTCCACTCTTAGAAAAAAGAGGATTGTTGAATTTGGGAGCAGGACATCAGGATGTGGGCTCTGTGCCCCTCATTTGCACGAGGCCTGAGCTGGAAGCATTTTTGTTTCCATTTCTTGGCTTTTTCAAACAGCTTGATTTTTTTTTTTTTTTTTTTTTCCCACTGCTCATCTGAGGTAAATGGTTTATTAGGGAGTTCTGGCCACTGCTTGCTAAGCCCAGTAAAACAAATGCCTAACCTTTCTCTCTCAAGGTAGACCTCCTTAAACACTTCTTCAAAGGGTAAAAAGCAAAAAACAACCATCCAATAACTAGACAAGCATGAAGCATGTATGCTAAGCTATTCCATTATAACTATATAGCAAAAGGCTTCTTCCTCAGCATCAGATTAAGTCAGGAAAGTGTATGGTGAGATTAAGCATAGCTCTGAAAAAGCGAGAGTTGTGTATATTCATAAAAAGTGCCCTGCGCACACGGCCTGTCAGGAGGAGCAGGAGGGTGTGGGGGTCCTGCTCTGGAACGTGTGATAAGACAAATGTACGTGCATCCAGTTCACATCCACAAGGAAGCAAAATTGAATGACTGCCTCCTCTGGTCCACAGCCGGCCTGAGGTATGGAGGGAGCATACACACTGTCCATCTCTTCTGTTCACCGTTGTTTCTCTGGTAAATCTCTCTCTCTCTCTCTCTCTCTCTCTCTCTCTCTCTCTCTCTCTCTCTCTCTCTCT